>NW_004949285.1:23456-48063 GCF_000317375.1 Microtus ochrogaster | reverse complement strand
ACAGAGATCCGCCTGCCACTGCCTCCCGGGTTCTAGGATTAAAGATGTGTGGTACCAAGCCAGGCTTCACAGTTCTATTTTTAGCTGTTTGAAACCCTCCACACTGATTTCAATGGCAGCTTCACTGATTTGCACATCTGCCCACAGTAAACACAGGTCCCTTCCTCTCCAGCATTTGCTGTCATTGTTTCCTGGTTGGTGGTCATGACTGGGGTGAGACGGGGTCTCAGGGCAGCTTTACTTTTCATTTCCTGATGTCTCAGAACATTCCACACTTTTCCAGATATTTGTTGGCCATTGTGTGTCTTCTTTTTAGAGATCTTTCTCCCTTGCACTTTCCCACTTAGTAACTGGAAGACCTGAGGTTTTCTGGTGTCGAGTTTTTGCAGTTTTTCATATTCTGGAGGCATTAACCATTCTGTCTGTAGGAAGCTTCTAAAGGTTTTGTCTTTGTTAACAGCTATTTCTAGGCATTTGTTGCTATTGAGAAAACAGACACATGAAGAAAACCACATTAATGTTCAAGCTAAGGCATGCCAAGCCACGTCTGATGGGAAATTTCCTGTTGAAGAACCTGGTGTCATCATCTCCTCTCTCTCTCTCTCTCTCTCTCTCTCTCTCTCTCTCTCTCTCTCTTTTCTTTCTTTCTTTTTCCTCAGGGTTTCTCTGTGTAGCCCAGGCTGTCCCGGAACTCACTCTGTACACCAGGCTGGCCTCAAACTCACAGAGATCATAGTCTCCTTAGTTCCTTTCTCTGCCTGAGAGAGAGGATGCTGCCCCACACCCCACGTGGCTGAACCAGGGATGCTGTGTGATAGTCTGATTAGAACCCTGCAGAGGACTCTAGAAAAGGCTGGGCTAGGAGGAGCTGGCAGAAGGTCAAGGCATTGCTTTCCTGATGTGATCTTAGCCAATCAGAAAAAGATTCCTGATGACACTTTTGTTGCCAGACGGAAAGCCTGTGTGAAGAGGCCCGGGAGAACTGGAAATCCCCTGTGTGACAGACTTCCCTCACAGCCCAGGACAGAGCTGAGGCGCTTCCCCTTAGGAAAGGAGCAGGAGAGGCAGAGCCCTCAGCTTGTGTGTGGAGGTCTGAGGTGGGGGTGAGGACACCGGGAGCATCCATCTCCCAGGTCCCCATATGACCATGTTTGTCTGCTAACCGTCCACACTGAGTTTGATGATTGTTTATGCTCCCTGCGTAGGCTGAGGAGATCTGTGTCCACCCTGAGCACCACAGCTGCTGGGAGCCCAGGGCCGTCCCTCCTGGTTCTCTACATCAGTGTGTGCAGTGTGGGCCCCAGCAATGCTGCAGCTCACCTGCGCTGCCAGAGCCCTCTCGGGATGTTCTTGCTGCCCTGTCTCTACCCCTTTCCCTTTTCCCTGGTCAAGTCTGCTTTCTGGTCCTGTCCCCTATTTAACTAGGATCTAAAATACTAGAGATAGTGCCATAGAACGAGGGAGAGAGACTTAATGTTTAGTCGCTGGTGTTTGCCAGGCACTGCTCCAGCTGACTGATAAGTAGACTCGGCAGTGTGTGCGCAGACCTGAGCAGACAGGGTGGGAAGCACACACTGATCACTGACACTCGGCTGGCACCGTGTGACAAGTCTGTGAGCATCCTTCCTGAAGCAGCTGCTCCATATCTTCAGCTTCTTGTCCTTGACACACAGGTGACTGCACATGGAGCCCTAAGAACTTATGGTTGCTTTTGATGACATCGTGGGCCTATTTCATGGTTGTGGAGGATTTAAACAGCAGAAGAATTCCTAAGAGAAAAGTTGGATTAATTAACTTCTCAAGTATTTTCATTGGAATATCATGAATGCAATAGATTCCTACATAAGGCAGATGCCTGAGTCAGCAGGGTTGGGCCATAATTTACCTGCTATTTCCAACCCTCACATACACACAACCACACACACACAACCACACACACACACACACACACACACACACACACACGGCAGTTTTCATTATTAACCACGTCACATCACTCTTTACTGTGTGCACAGGAAGATCTAGGTTACAGTGCACGGAGCATGGTTTACATTTTACAAGAATTCCAAGATTAGAAAGAGGTTCAGTGACTTGTTGACTCCCAAGAACTCCTCACCTGAGGCTCCCCAGTGTCAGACATAACAAAGGACAATCTCTGTCTCCTAATACATGGTTGCTATTAATCCCCTACTAAACACCTCAAGAATAACAGTAGTTTTAAAATAACTCTCCCACTGGGTTTTGATCCTACTACATGTACTGGCTTTGTGGGAACCTAGTATGTTTGGATGCACACTTTCCTAGACCTGGATGGAGGGGGGAGGATCTTGGACTTCCCACAGGGCAGGGAACCCTGACTGCTCTTTGGACTGGAGAGGGAGGGGGAGGGAGAATGGGGGAGAGGGAGGGAGATGGGAGGAGGTGAAAATCTGTAATAAGAATAAAAATAAAAAAATAAAAAATAAAATAACTCTCCCAAAGTTGTCTATACTTGACTCACTTTTCTCTTTTGTCTCTTTAAACACCAAACACAGGCAGTCTGCAGTTTGGAAAACTTTACCCTGTAACTGAGAGGAATTGTCACCTCAAATGTTCACCCAGTGGGCTCCATGAAGATACAACCACACACAGCACCGAGAGCCTTTGTAATCAATGTCTGCCCAGAGACTGGTGACACGCTTCAGCTCTGGTGCTGATTGGGTCCTCTCCTGGGATCAACCCAGTTCTCATAGAGGCAGCTACAGATTTCTGCTCTCTGAAGGGCACAGCAGGTGTGCGTCCTGGTGGCTGCCATTACCTTTTCCTTCGAGATGGCTGTGCAGGTCCCCAGCCTCCTCCTCGCAGCAGCTGCGGTGCTGATGGTGCTGAGCAGCCCGGGGGCCCAGGGCAGAGACTCCCCAAGTAAGTGCGGGGCAGGGGTCTCCAGAGCCAGTGTGGCAAAGGACCTGATATTGGGACCCTGGGGATGCTGGGATGTGGGGGGAGCATGGTAAGATTCTGATTTTAAAACCGTCTTTTATAATAGATTTCCTTTATCTGGAAGAGAGGGTGAAGTTATGTTCTTATTTCTATATTCTAGTACTGAAGTTGGGATGGTGCCTACTGTACAGACCAGAACTGGCATATTGAAGTAGAAGGAGACAGAGTTTAAATCTAATACCCATGAAAGGATAAAGGGAGCCTGGGGTTATGTTTGAGGAAACAGTAGGGTTGGCATAGCAGCCCCTCCAACCCACCCCGGACACCCCCACCCCCAGCTCGCTGTCTGGAGGAAATGCTGGGTCCTGAGATGGGAAAACACGGGTCAGTGATGGTCTTGTAGTCCTGGTATTTGGGGAAAATTCCTGGTGTGGAGTGGAGGTTTAAGGGAAGCAAACTCTAGGCATCTAACCCGAGAGAGCCAGCAGACAGGAGTCTAAATTTCTTCATCAAATGGAACTTGAGGACTCTGGGATGATAAATTGATTTCCCAGAAAAAGTCAGGCATAGAAGGGAAAGGGAAATATGTGATACACACGGGAGAGCCCTCAGTTCAGAGACGGGGGTGCTTTATCTACTTCATACAGACCCCCGCCCCGCGAATGTCTGTGCGCAGTTTAACCTACCTTAGCAGTTATTCTTGAGAGGCTCCGCTCTGTGAGTTCCCGGACAGCCAGGGCAGTCACACAGAGAAACCCTGTCCAGAAAAACAAAACAAACAAAAAGATCCTCGACTGAGTTACTGTCCAAACAGGCAGGCCCCAGAGGTCACCTGTCTTTCAGCTGGGGATCTCTGAGAATAAATGCCCCCTAGGGTCGGGGAAGTCAGGACTCTTTGCACGCAGGAGAGAATCTCACGTGGTTGTGCTGGGGTATTTTACTTTCCATCATTTTTTTTTAACTAGTTCATTGAGAATTTCGTACAGTGTATTTTGATCAGATTCACCCCCACTTCAAAACTCCACCCAGACCCTCTCTACCCCACCCTACTTTGAATGTTCCCATTAAAGAATTTTTGTTGTTGTTTTCTCTGTGTAGCTTTGCAATCTGTCCTGGAACTCGCTCTGTAGACCAGGCTGGCCTCGAACTCACAGAGATCCGCCTGCCTCTATCTCCAGAGTGCTGGGATTAAAGTTGTATGCCACCACCGCTTGGCCAAAAAAAAAAAAAAAAAAAAAGACAATTGGTGCTTCCGGGAATATTCTTGTCAGGAAGAGTCAGTCGCTCGACTGAACTCTTCTTTACTCAGAAGGAAGCTTCTGTTAGTTACTGTCCGGGAGCCCCGTGGAGTCCGGGTTCACTCAGAGTCCCGACCCCCTCTAAGCCGGGCGGGGTTCCCTCCTGTCCGCCCGTCCCGAGGCTCCGAGGTCCCTAGAGACCGCGTCGTCCCATCCTGAAGCGCCGCGCGGGGTCAGATCGCGGGCTCCGGGGTCTCCGCTGCCCGCTCCGCCCCAGGCTGACCGCGTCTGTCCGCAGGGGATTTCGTGTTCCAGTTCAAGGGCCTGTGCTACTTCACCAACGGGACGCAGCGCATGCGGGTTGTGACCAGGTACATCTACAACCGGGAGGAGTTCGTGCACTACGACAGCGACGTGGGCGAGTTCTTCGCGGTGACCGAGAGGGGGCGGTCGTGGGCCGAGGAATTCAACAGCCAGAAGGACTTCATGGAGCAGTTGCGGGCCGCGGTGGACACGGTGTGCAGACACAACTACGAGGAGACGGAGGTCCCCACGGCCCTGAGGCGGCATGGTGAGCGCGGGGAGGGTCCACGGGAGGCGGCGGCCATTAGGGGCTCGGGCCGGAGGGGACCCCGCAACCAGGGTTCCCAGCGGGAGGAGCTGCCACAGCCTCCTCCCTGTTTACCCAGGACCTCCCTGGGGTCTCCCTCCCTTCTCACCTTTGCCCTTTGACCTGTGCGGCCCACCCAGCGCCAACCCAGGGAAGTTAAACAAGGGAAAGGCCATGATCCTGTAATGTGTTTTAACTTTCGGTGCAGAGTAGTTATTCACCGCTAATCTGTTTCCCTGATTGCCCCTTTGAGGCCAGAGTTGTGTTGTGAGGCTGTTTGCTCCCTGGCACTGACCTGAAGCCTTTTCTGTTATATTTTCTCTGAGGTAGACTGTGTTGACTTGGAGCATACTAAAAGTTTGTGATACAAAATCTGAGGGGAAAGTACTAAAAACGAGAGAAGAGGCCTTATCATTGGAGCCCTGAGGTTGGAGTTACAGACAGTAGAGAGAATGATGCTGGGGATGGAACCTACATCTTGCAAGAACACTTGCAAGAGCAGCAAGTGTCCTAACCGCCAACTCTCTCCAGCGCCTCCCCCCTCCTAACTTGGGGAGAGGACCTCTGCACTTTACCACCCCCACCCTAGAACTAGCAGTTACTTTAAGGGGTCCTGGCTCCATTTTATGGGGGAACTGCCTATCCTGGATGAAGCCGTTGCTATGTGTGTTGCTTTAACTCCTCTCGGGGACAGTGCTGGGATGCTCTCTGAAGCTTTCACTCAAGCTGAATTCCCCTAGACTTTGCCTTCTTTGGCTCATTTCCTCTTCAGCACACTCCCTGACACTCTGAGGCATGTTAAAGAAGTATCGTGTCCAGATTTACTATTGTATATTACAACTATATGAACTGTTAACTCAAAGTTGCTTATGCTTTTCGGGTGACCTTGTTATTCAACTGAAAGAGTCCATCATTGTTCGCTCCCATTGGGAGTTAATTCCTCCCAGCAAGGGAATGCAGTGAAGGCAACGGTAACTAATCCACTGGACTGTGGGAAAAAAAGGGAGGGGGGATGAGAGAGCATACTATGTCCTCAATTCATGAAACACATTAAGCGTGTACACTGTTTTCACCCAGAATGGATAAAGAAAATGCAGGGAGATGACTTCTGGGTTAGCGGGCACGGTGTATATATAAAATCAGTCAGGAAAGATGTCTGTGCAGTTGTGCATGCCAGTCTTAGCGGATGAAGGAAGTGATGTACTGTAGTTATTTTTGAAGATTTTTTTTCTTCAAAAATGGTAGACTTGAAGAAATCACAATCATTTTCTTTTGTCTTAATACATTTCATGTTATGTAAGAGCAGGGCCGCTCACTCTTCTTTTCCTAGTGACTGCTAAGTTTATATTTGTGGAGTTGGTCTTCATTCAATATTAGAGCCCAAGCCCAGGCATTCCCACCCGCCTCTTCCCCATGGGGCCCCTCCATGTGCCCCCCATCTCACTCACCGTCTTTTCTCATCTGTTCCCCAGAGCAGCCCAAGGTGGTCATCTCCCTGTCCAGGAAGGAGGTCCTCAACCACCACAACAGGCTGGTCTGCTCAGTGACAGACTTCTACCCAGCCCACATCAAAGTGCGCTGGTTCCGGAATGGCCAGGAGGAGACGGAGGGAGTTGAGTCCACACAGCTTATTAAGAACGGGGACTGGACCTACCAGGTCCTGGTCATGCTGGAGATGACCCCTCAGCGGGGAGACGTCTATACCTGCCATGTGGAGCACCCCAGCCTGCAGAGCCCCGTCACCGTGGAGTGGAGTAAGGGAAACTGTTTTCTTCCACAGTGGGCCCCACATGACATGGGTTCCTTGCTGTTGTTACCCCATCCCTATGATGGCATCACCTTAGCCCTCCAATGCTGCCCACCCAACCCCCAATGCCACCCTTTCCATCTCCCAATACCACCTACCCTATTCTACAATACCATCCACCCCATCCCTCCAATGCCACCTGTCCCATCCCTCCAATGCCACCCACTCCCATCTCATGTCCTGATTAGTCTGATTCCACTACTGAGTTGAGAGCTACAGGACACAAGATCTCTTGCCTCATAGTTAGGGCAGCAGGAGAACACTGACTTCATTGTCTTTCCCGATAGGAGTTCTGGGAGATCACTGCATACACTGGGAGCTCATCCCTAACATCCAGAGGAATCAGCAGTGATAGCTAGTGCCTGGGTATTTTTGGCTCAACATAAGTCTGTGTGGTGCAAACATCCACTTAGCCTCTCCCTCTCACAGCTGTCTTCTAGATCTCTTATCTGGTGACCCCTATCCATTCCGCTGACCACTGTGTTCAGATCTTCTGGCTCATCCTTGCCCTGGATAGGGTCAGAGCAAAGACCGGGTCCTCCCAGCTACTTCACCTTTTGCAACTCAGGCAGACTTTAGGCTCTCAGAGCTGTTGGGATGTGTGGGGACAAAACTGACACCCAGGTTCTGCTCCCCAGGTGCACAGTCTGAGTCTGCCCAGAGCAAGATGCTAAGCGGCATTGGGGGCTTTGTGCTGGGGCTCATCTTCCTCGGGCTGGGCCTTTTCGTCCGTCACAGGAGTCAGAAGGGTGAGGACTCTGGGGACACTGGGGGTGGTGGGCAGTGCTGAGGGGAGGAGCTGTGCTGAGGGGAGGTCCTGTGCTGAGGGGAGGAGCTGTGCTGAGGGGAGGAGCTGTGCTGAGGGGAGGAGCTGGGCTGAGGGGAGGAGCTGGGCTGAGGGGAGGAGCTGTGCTGAGGGGAGGAGCTGGGCTGGGGGGAGGAGCTGTGCTGAGGGGAGGAGCTGTGCTGAGGGGAGGAGCTGTGCTGAGGGGAGGAGCTGGGCTGAGGGGAGGAGCTGGGCTGGGGGTGGGAGGACATGGGAGACCCCAGGGGGGACACTGGACTCTGATTATGTTGGTTGTGTGACTGTGCCACAGAACCATGCAGAGCTCATCGTGGAGCTTCTGTCATTATCCACCACTGCCTTACTGACTCCTTTCCAGAAGTTTCTACCACTGAGGGAGCATGGGCCTTGCTTTTCCCTCCTTCTGGTGGCAGCTTCTTCCATTGGGGAATGTTCAGGGTCTTAGTGCACACAGATGCATTTCCTGTTGCCTCTTGGGCTGCATGAGAGAGCCCCTGTTTTTAATATCAAGAACTCTCTCTATGATTTCTTTTATAGGACCCCGTGGGCCTCCCGCAACAGGTAATAATTTAGCTCTTATCTGGGGGTGGTGGGGCAGGGGCATGGGTATAAGGGAAGGGCATGAGACAGGTATACCTGACACAGTTCTAGTTCATAGCCTGTCTCTGCTGTGGGGTTAAGAGTGTCACACCCAGGGCCTACAGGAAGTTCCAGAGGTTGTTTCTGAGCAGGGGTTTGCCATCATCACTTGACTGGTGTCTTGAGTGAAGCCTGAGCCATATCTTGAGGTTAGATACCAAGATGTTACCTGCTCTGTGCCCCACACTAGAGACCATGATCATGGGCATTTTTAGTGGTGGGAAGAGACCAACAGTCATGTAGAGGAGACTGATCCTTCTGGTTTACCTAAAAGGTCAGATCCTGCATATTCCCTGGGGGTGGCTTCTCTTTCACCTCCCACACTTTTGTGTCCTGTGAGCTCTGTGCCCCCTTTAGCTGTTTTCACCTCTGCACAGGTGATGGGGAAGGTGGTGCCATGGCCTGGTCACCAGCTTTCTTTGTCTAACTCAGCAGAATCCAGGAGGAGAGTCAGGCATCTCCAGGGGACCTTTTGTGACCACTCCCTCTCTCTTTTTCCACAGGGCTCCTACAGTGATCCATGAGAATGTTTTGACTGAATTTGCTGTAAGATCTGCATATCCCTGCCTTTAGTTCCTGCCTGTGCCAGCCTGCCTGTCCCTCTCTGATTCATAGTTTAGCATGGTGGCAGTGTACCCACCTGCTCAGTTGTTGTGATTCCCCGACTCCCCAAGGCTCTATCTTTGGCTCTGCTCTTGGGCTGGTTCCAGAGACCATTGTGTACTGCAGCACGATCTACTCAGACCCCAGGCCTTCAGTTTCCATTGTCCCATGGGACTGCTAAAGAGATGCGCTGAAAACATTTGCCTCTTTTCCATAATTAAACACAATTATGAATTATGTATCCTGAACCTCCGTAACTGAGCAGGGGTGCGTGGGAGTGGTGTGGAACAAGGTGACGAAGCCAAACTGGCTGGAAGTACAGGTTTCTGCTACAAAGGTGATCGGAAGCATCCTGGGCTTAGACTTTTACTCTTCAGTGTCCTGTTCTCACATCATCCCAGCCTCTTCTGGGTTGGTGAGGACAGTGCAACTAAACATGGTAAAATTGTTGGGAGATGGATACCATGACCTCTGATCACTGGTGTTCCAAATGTGTCCTGTGAAGTCATATTGATTGGGGCTGACTTTCATTTTTTAAAGATCACAGACAACAATAACAGTAATTTTTGTAGTTGCAAATGATAAGCATCCAACTTAATCTTATTGATGTTGTAAGGAAGCTGGGTTGGTTTCAGAAGTGGCTAGATAGATATAGTTGATTAGAATCATCTTTCCTCAGCTGTCACCTCTGTTTACTTCTTCCTTCACTGCATCTCCTTGTCCCTGTACATGTCTCTATGGTGTACTCTCTCCATCTCTGTCTCTTGTTCCGCTCTTGTCTGTTTTACTGACTAGAGACTTTTCTCTCCATTTTCTCTGTCTACACCTTTGTCTTTTCTGTCTATACCTTTCTCTGTGTTATTTTTACGTTTCTGTGTTCCACATCTCTCTTATTACTATTAATCCCACCAAATGAGAATAAAAACCATTACTCAATTTTTTAAAAGTTGATTATGCAAAACTTTACTTTCTGCCAGACAGGACTGTCTCCCTAAAGTGGGGTTTGAAAGAACAGCATTGAACGCAGGAGAAGGTGGGGTTTATATAGCTCCCAAACTGCAAGGCTAGAGTTTTCAAGGGTTGGAGGACTTTTAGGAGGAATTTTGATTATACAGGAACTTGGCAGAATATCTCAAAATATTTTGCAGAACATCTTATCAGAATGAAGGTTAGGCTATAGGGTGTGGAAGATGTCAAATTCTAGGAAGTGGGTCAAGACACAGTCAAACCCAAGTTTAACAGAAAACAGGAATGAACTTATTTTGACCTTGTAACAAGATGGTGTCTAATCTTAAAATGGAGTCAGGCTGGTCCATAATTACCTCAAATCTTTCCTCTCTGTGTATTTCTAACTATATACATTGGTATGTCTACCAAAGTTTTGACAATCTTAGGGATATCCTTACTTTCCACTCCTAGGCAACATATACAATGTTGAAAAACATTATCACGTCCACAAGGAGGCAAACAGCTGGCATTGTGTTCATCCCCCTTATTAGGGAAATGAATCTCTAGAGCCTCAGCATGGATGTAGTTATATAAGCCTCATGGGGCACCTGGAGCTCCAGAGTTTCTCAGGGTGGGGTAAGGAGCAGTTTGATTTTGGTAGACTTGTGACAGTTTGTGTTGATGGTCATTTGGAGTCCCATCTCTAGGCATATTTGTGAGAGGCTTTCTAGATTAGACTGAGGAAGGAAAACTCACCCTAAATAGGTTGAGGTCCCAGACTAGGAGAGAGGGAGACAGAGCAAAAGAAAGAGGAGCTTTGACTCATCTCATCTTCTGTGAAAACAAAAGAAGAACCTCTTTTCCCAAGCAACATGTCCTTAGACCCAAATTTTGAAGTCAAGGTATCTCTACAGTATACATGCTGGTTTAGCTTAGCAGCCCATACAATGTAATGTTTCTCTGTACTTAACTCCTTCACAGTCAAAAAATTCAAAGAATACACAATAATATACATACTCCAGACTCTCTGTGAATTTTCCATCTTTACATGGCTTATTTTTCTTTACTCCCTTTAATCTATGATTATCTGTATTCTGTCTCTTTAAAGACTTCCTTTACTTCTTCTTCAACTCTCTATAGTCTTTTTTCCTCTCTCCCAAGCCTACATACATTTATCCAACACTATGACTCACTTATAGGTCTTTTTAAAATCTGAATTTGTCTTTATTGCATATCTGTAATTATTTACTGTTCAGGAGTGCTTTTTTAAAATGCTAAGTGCTTAAGAATCTAAGCTGAGACATTCCTAGGTCAAATAAGGTAATTGCTTCTTGTCCCGCCCAGTCCAGCATGATGGAACTGCTCATGCCTTTGAGAGTCAAGCACACTGCCCCAGTTGCAGGCACACAGCAGGTCCAAGTTGCCATCAAGCAAACTATAGCATGCTGCCCACAAATCCTATCCAAATACTTGGTCTCCCAAAAGAGCCAGAGGTTGCAATGGCAGCCCTTCCCAGAAAGCCTGCATTTCAAAACAGCACAGCTTTTTTTCTGTTGCTGTTGCTGAGTCAGGAAAATCTCTCTTAAAGGAGCTGTGGCAAGCCACTAGCAAACAGCAAGAAGCTGTGTTAAACTTGTATTTTTTTTCTAGAATTCCCTTTCAAGCTTTCTCAGGTTTTATGTGGATTTAGCTAGCACACATTGGAGAGCCAATTTTAGAAGGAGGGCCCAGTTGTTCATCCTGGCTTCCCGGATAGCTTAGGCCCAAAATAGCCACACAGAAATTGTATGAATTAAATCACTGCTTGGCCAATTAGCTCTAACTTCTTATTGGCTAACTCTTACATCTTAATTTAACCCATTTCTATTAATCTGTGTTTTGTCGCATGGCAGTGGCTTACAAGCAAAGATTCTAACCGGCGTCTGTCTCAGGCGGAGGATCCATGGCTTCTCTCTGACTCTGCCCTTCTTTCTCCCAGCATTCAGTACTCTCTTCCCTGCCTACTAAGTTCTGCCCTACCAACAGGCCAAGGAAGTTTATTCATTAATGCTAATCACAACACACAGAGGGAACTCCCACATCACCCTACTGGACCCATTATGCAAAGGGAAGATCAAATTTTCAAATGTATTTTCCTAGCTCACAAAAAGAGTAAGAAGTTTAAAATCTATATTAAAAGGGTTTCTGGGCCAGGTGGTGATGGCAGCAAATACTTTTAATCCCAGCACTTGGGAGGCAGAGGCAGTGCAGGGAAATGTGAGTGTTATAACTCTGGAGCTGCAGGACAGCTCTGGAGGGGTAGAGTCACAGCAGAACAGCTCTGAAGGTATAACACCTCCATATGATAGATCTAGAGGGGTAGAGCCAGAGTAGGACAGTTCTGAAGGGGTAGAAACAGCGACAGGACAGCTTTGGAGGGGTAGAGTTGCAATAGGACAGCTCAGCTCTGGAGGAAAGGTATCCTGACTATCGGGAAGCCAGGTTACCTAGAGCTGCAATAGGACAACTCTGGAGCCTCAATAGGACACCTCAGCCGTGGAGGGAAAGGCGTCATGACTTGTTGGGAAGCCCAGCTACCTGAAGCTAGGGTACAGTGGGGGATGATCTTCCTGCAGGGTATAGCAATCCTGCTCCTCTCCTAGAGAGTTACTACAGCTGAGCTCTGCTCTGTTCCCCTAAGGGAATGACCTAGCCGAGCTATCAGTTGATTTAGCAAAACTATCAGTCTCTTCTTCTAGGGCCCAAGGTGTTACTTCTTTTGCTAACACTCTGCTAAAAGGGGAAGTCACTACAGAAATATAGCAATCTCCTTGGGCCCAGAACAGAAATAATCACAAAGAAACTGTATTAATTAAATCACTGCTTGGCCCGTTAGCTCTAGCTTCTTATTGGCTAACTCTTACATCTTAATTTAAACCATTTCTATTAATCTGTATATAACCAAGAGGTCGTGGCTACTAACAAAGTTCAGCACATCTATCTCTGTCAGTGCATCGATAACGTCCCTGACTTTGCCCTTCTTTCTCATAGCATTTGGTCCAATTCTCTCCACCTACTTAAGTTCTGTCATATCAACAGGTGAAGGCAGTTTCTTTATTCATTAATGGTAATTGTAGCACACAGAGGGGATTCCCACATCAGCCTAGTTCCTCAGAGGTCCTATACTCATGCCCAGACTCACAAGGGTCCTGGCTCAAGTCTACTCCCTCGAAAGTCCCAGATTCATGCCTGGACCCGCAGAGGTGTCTGGCTCTGGCCCATTTGCTCAATGGTTGCTCCCCTGTATCTGCTCCTGTGGAGTTCACTGTTTGAGGTCTGCTCTGGCCCAGGTCACTGGCTCAGTCCTGCCTTCGCAAAATCATGTGATTTTTTTTTTTAGATGTCTCACTTGTCCAGTAGTTTTTAAATTCCTTAGTTGGATGTTTTCGTGCATGTTATGGTTCCCTAGCTCGCTGAAGTTCTCAGTTCACCATCTTCCTGCAGTAGCCACTTCATCACAGCACTGCTGAACTTATTATTGATAATTCAAAATTAACTTTGCTATCCATGTAACTGTAACAAGCAATCTAGGAGAGAAATTATCCACTATATATCATGTACATTCAGTCTCATACTGGATTGTCTGTGCCATCAGTAAAAAAAAAATGAAGAAATTGATCAATTACTGATAGGAAGTGTGTTGGAAGCTTCAGAATTTCTTAAGAAACATCGTGTTAATAGTAAAGAAAAACATTATTACCTGACAACAAACTAGGAAAACTAAAAAAAGTCCTGTTTGTTCTTTGTATAATCAAGTTTCTTTATCTGCAGGAAGTAATCCTAAAAGTGTACACACACACACACACACACACACACACACACACACACACTAAAATTTGGCAAATGGATGCATTGCATTTCATTCAACAGAATTTGAAAAATTAAAATACATTCATCATACCATTGATACATACTTTAGACTTCAATGAGCATCTGCCTTAAGTTCTGGAAAGGCTGCTTCTATAATTAGATATTCATTAGACACAATGGTTGTAATGGGTATATCAATACAAATTAAAACTGATAATGCCTCTGCTTATGTTTCCAGTAAAATGAAACAATCTTTTTTGCACATTACAACATAAAACACATTACAGGGATCCCATATAATCCTACAGGACAAGCAATTGTTGAAAGATCTAATCATATTCTAAAAGAGATGCTTTTTAAACAGAAGGCGATAAGAGGACTTCTAAGGATAGATTGCATAATGCTTTACTAACTTTAAATTTTTTAAACACCAATGAAACAGAGACTACAGCTGCTGAAAGGCAATGGATTGTGAAAAAAATTGCTGAATTGAGTCAGCCTGTGCATTACAGGATGTTTTAACATCAGAATGGAAACCAGGGGAAGTGTTAAGATGGGGCTGAGGGTGTGATTGTGTTTCTGCAGGAAAAGGTTGTGGGTCCAATCAAAATTGATAAAAATTTGGAAAGAGGGGTCTCTTAGACATTTTGGCTGCTAAGTGACATGACTCTGGGAAAGAAAAAAATTCAAAAGGCCTTTGAAGTGGATGGCTGATCCTCCTTGCTGGGAAAACTCAAGAATTTTTGTGATAAAACAGAGGTGATAATTCCACAAACATTTGAATGGTACAGCACTGTTACTTACTATGCTATCTTTGGTAACTGTACAGGTAATAGGGACCAACTATACAAATTAGGCCTATGTTTCTAATCCTACAATTAACATAGCAGTGAGTTTGGGAGATATGAATATCCCTGTGGTGGTTAATGAATCTTCTTGGCTAACTGAGGACCTGATAAGCTTGCTGAGTAGGGAAAGGAAATCAGAAATTATACAGTGGGCGTGCAAGGAATTCATATTTGTAGCTGAAATGGAATTCAGTGTTGTCTTAGTTAGATTTCTATTGCTGCAATGAAACACCACGACCAAAAAGAAAGTTGTTGCAGAAAAATCCTTTTGTATACCGTGAATATGTGTTATTCTCATTGTTAATAAAGAGCTGGTTGGACAATAGCTAGTAGGAGGAGAGGAGGCAGGAGAAGCCAAACTGAGAGGACACTGGAAGGAAGAACAGTCACAGAGTTGGCCAGATGCAGAGGGAACAGGACATGCAGAAAATAAGGAAATAAGCTATGAGTCACATGGCAGCACACAAATTAATATAAATGGCTTAGCTTAAGTTGTAAGAGCTAGTTATTAATAAGCCTAAGCTATCAGCCAAACAGTTATAATCAAAATTAAGTGTCTGTGTGGTTATTTGGAAGGTGGCAGTCCTGACAAAAAACTCTGTCTATGCATGGCACAACTAATATCTGCATAAAACCAAAGAAATCTTAAGAAATGTTTTCATACACCAGAGCAATAAAATTAAATGAAGCTTTCTGGTAACCACCTTCTCTTGGGTAGACCTGATGCTAACAGCAAACAGAGGCCTGCCTCTTTTAAGGGCCCTACTACTGAACCTTTAAATGGGGTTTATAAGCAGCAAGAGGCATGCTGCTCCATAACTGCATGGACCTAAAAACTTCCCAGAATTGGTAATATGGTAAATGTGGCTCCCTGGTACTTCTGCTGTGAGTCTAGGCTCTCCGAGAACCAAAGGGAGAGGAGTCAGTCACCAGTGCACTATGAACTAAACTTGACAGTTGTTTAAGATTTTGCTCTTTTAGACAAAAAGTTTACAGATGTGCAGTAAAGAGAGATCCACATGGGAAAAAAAGCTCTAGGCAGATTATAATGCATTTTAAAAATATACAAAGGCTTGGGAGAGAAAGGAGAAAGTGTATATACAGTCATAGAATAAAAAATAGTTTAAAAATAATAAAGTAAAGACCTTAAAATGAGTAAAGTAACATAAAAGAAAAAGGCCACACAAAGATGGAAAATACATGGGGAGTCTGGATCCTGTATATAATTATGTTGTCTTTAAATTTGTTGATTGCTGATGAACAAGCAATAGTTGCTAAGATAAATTGGATTATGAAAACTTCTGGATTAAACCAACATATATATTTTTTAAATGCCTTTACTTCAGAATGAAAGTAAAAAATGCTTTGGAGAAGAGGTTATGTTTTATTTCCACAGAAAATGAAAGATTCTGGATTCCTTCCAAATTAATAGAGATCAGATTTGGTCAAGGAAGACCACCTGAAAATTTTGGTAACAAACATAAAGAAATAAATCTAGAAAGACTACAAAACATGTAACACATATTTTACCTGCTCAAACATAAAATAAAAATCATCTTTGGCTGGCTTGCGTACAATGTACACAAGTTAATACTTGTATTAATACAGTATGCCACCTTTAAAAGCTTATGTGTTTTTAGAGCAAGACAGGACTCCAATACAGATGGCCCTGTTGATCCTTCATCTCAGGGTGCCTCTGCTGCAGTTTCCTCAGAGTTCTGCATCCAAAACAGCTTCAAGGCTTCTGGCTGGGATGATCCAGTCTCACAAACTACTGAAGCCAAGATTTAATCATTATCTTAGGTTTCTCAAAGTTCCCCCAAAGATTCCAGTGCCCCCAGACAATAGGAATTGCCCACATTCCCAGAAGATGGATTATTGATGTTTGTCATCATTTAAGAGAGGTTGGTTACAAATTGTTATTGGACATAGTAAAAAAATAAAACTAAACAAAGGAGTTAGATTCAAAGATTTCTTTCTGAAGGAAAAAAGGGGGGTATAATATAAAAATGCTGAGATAAGAGAGTAGATTACTGAATCTACTTTAATCCAAAAAACAACTATTAACCTCAAAGTATCTTTAAATTGTTAGGCATTTAGGTTTATTGATACAAATTTAAAGTTATTTTGGCTATATTATATGCATTTTTCTATTCTTGTTTGGGGTATTGTGCTTATGCAACTCATTTAAAAATGTAATATATAATTAAAAATACAGGTTAGTTATTAGCAACTTATAATAATCAAACTAGTAGTCATATTAGGTTATGTTTTTAAAGTTAAACAGGTATATTTAGATACATGATCTTCAAATAATTCAAAGACCTACAGAATATGATATTTCAAATGTGTTAAAAACATAAGACTTTTTATGACAGGGAGACATGCCTGCTCCTGGCAACACCAATTTGCTTCAAAAGAAGATGGTTGTTGAAGAACCTCTGTATGGAGTTTGCTTTCTTTATGTCAAAAGCTAGCCATTTGGACAAGAAACTGACCTTGCTTCAATTGCTAGTAGTAAACAGTCCAAACTAGAATAGCAGGATGCAAAAGAAAACAATTGCCAAGCATCTAGACCTATAGACCAAAGATGGATTGCCCAACATTACAGAAAAACTTTGGGTGACTGTTCAGGCAGCAAGATGTGCCTGTCATTAGGTAATATTACACCCTTCTGGGATCTTTGATGGAATTAAAGATGAAATAATTAAACTTAAAGTTTTCCTTAGTTATGATAAAACGTAAGTTAGGTGTAAAACTTTAGTCTCATAAAAGTATATATAGAATATTTTCTCTAATTTTGCCAAATACAAAGGGATTGGATATTGTAACTGCAACATTTATTTGATAACTGTCTTTGTTGTATGTAATTTTACTATGTAAAAGTTAAAAGTTTCCTTTTTAATTAGACAAAGGGGGGAAATGCTATGGAATAATTATTTTTTGTACAGTGTGAATAGGTGTTACTCTCATTGTTAATAAAGAGTTAATTGGATGATAGCTAGGAAGGAGGAGATGAGGCAGAAAAGCCAAACTAAGAGGATGCTGGGAGTAAGAAGGGCTGAATCACGGGTTACCAGTCAGATGCAGAAGAAGCAGGATATGTAGAAAATGAGGCAACAAACCATGAGCCATGCATCAGCATATAAATTAATAAATATGGGTTAAATAGTAAGAGCTAATTAGTGATAAGCCTAAGCTATTGACCAAACATTTATAATTAATATTAAATCTCTGTGTGATTATTGGGAGCCAGTGGTCCTGATGAAAAATTCTTCATTTAGTAAGTGGAGAAAAAAGGATTTATTTGGCTTACACTTCAACATAGATGTTCATCACTGAAGAAAGTCAGGTCAATAACTGAAATAGGGCAGAATCCCAGAGGCAGGAGCTGATGCAGAGGCCATGGAAGGGAGCTTCTTATTGGCTTATTCTCCATGACTTGCTCAGCCTGTTTTTTTGTATACTTCAGGATCAGCAACCCAGGGATGGCACCATTCACCATGGGCTAGTACTTCCTCCATTGATTAGTAATTGAGAAAATGTCTTACAGCTGGATCTCACAGAGGCATTTCCTCAACTGAGTCTCCTTCTTCTCTGATGACTAGCTTGTGTCAAATTGACATACAAAACCAGATAGTACAAATGTTAAAAATCTAACATTTAGAGTCTGGTTATCTGTAATTAATACTACCCTGGATTATCATAATAAATTTTATATGCTTCAAGCATCTGGTTTTAGAGGACAGGACGCTAATGCTACTAGTTCCATAAATCTACCATTCTGTGAGATATGGGTTACCAGCAAGGAATCTGACTTGGAACATTGGCAACAATGTAAGAGTGAGAACCCTTGAGTACTTGTTAATATCCCCCATGGAGATATCATTGATTGGAGCCCTTATAGCTTCCCTCAACAAAAATATTATCACTCAGAATTAAGATGGCACAGATATAGTTCAAATGGAACTGTAGAAATTAGTTCTACTGTTAATGAGCCTATTCAATGGCATAGAGTTTGAAATTCAAGTCCTCTCTTGCCATTTGGCAATAAAGCTTAGACTAACTTGTGGAAATTAGCAAGTGGTTTATTTTCTTCTTTGGCCCAGCTCAGATGTTGCTGCCTATGTTCAGACTGGCTCTTGCAACCTCACCCATGTCTCTGGAAATGCCTTCATAGACACACCACCAGGTGGCTCTCCTAAAGATACCCCAAAAATTGAGAACAATTTTGATTTTTGATAATATTAATTTTTTCTCACTTTGAGATTCAAAGTCCTTTAAATTAAAAGGTTATTGTTGTGGGAGTCCCCTCTGTGTGTTGCTTGTATTGGTTAATGAGTAAAGAAACTGCTTTGGCCTGATAGGGCAGAACTTAGGTAGACAGAGAAGACAGAACTGAATTCTGGGAGGAAGAAAGTAGAGTCAGAGAAGTCACAGATTCTCCGCCTGAGAGGGAAACCGGTTAGAATTTTATCTGGTAAGCCACTGCCACATGGTGATGCACAGATTAATAGAAAGGGTTAAATTAAGATGTATGAGTTAGCCAATAAGAATCTAGAGCTAATGGGCCAATCAGTGTTTT
The DNA here is from genome assembly GCF_000317375.1 of Microtus ochrogaster. Classification (NCBI taxonomy): domain Eukaryota; kingdom Metazoa; phylum Chordata; class Mammalia; order Rodentia; family Cricetidae; genus Microtus; species Microtus ochrogaster. The sequence continues at coordinate 29,212 of NW_004949285.1, read as the reverse complement.
AATTAATACAGTTTCTGTGTGGTTATTTCAGGGCTAAGCAAGCCGGGAGGCTGGGATGAACAAGCAGGCAGGCTTCCCTCCCTATAACAATTGGTGCCAACGTGATGGACAAAATTCACTTAAAAACCCGAGAGAGCTTAATTTTAAACACACACACACACACACACACACACACACACACACACACACACCAGAGTTTAACACAGCTTTTGGCTGTTTGCTGGTGGCTTGCTGCAGCTCCTTTGAGAGAGATTTTCCTGGCTCGGCCACAGCAGAAAAAAGTGGTGGTTTTGAAATGCCAGCTTTCTGGGCTGTGCTGCCAGCATGACTCTGGCTCTGGAGACTGAGCATTTGGATGGGGTTTGTGAGTAAAATGCTATGGCTTTCTTGATGGAAATGTGGACTCGCTGTGTGCCTGGAAGTGGGCAATGCATGTGGCTCAGAGGCACAAGTGGCTCATGCTAAACTGTGTAGAGGGCAGGTAGAAACTACCATATTTATTATAATAATAGCACAGCTTAAGTTTTAGACTGGGCATGCAAATAGGTGGTGCCATATTACCTCTACTGATGGTGAAACTTATGTTTTTAAGAAGCACTTAGCATTTTAAGAAGTGCTTCTGGACAGTAAAGAATTACAGATTCACAATAGGACAGATTCAGATATAAAAGAACTCTAAATGGGTCACAGTGTTGGATAAATGTGTGTAGGATTGGGAGAGAGAAGAAAAAGAGTATAGAGAGTCATAAAATAAAGTTAATGCTTTAAGAAAAGGGTAAAGTCTTTAAAGAGACAGAGTACAGATAATCATAGATTAAAGGGAGAAAAGAAAAATAAGCCATGTAAAGATAGAAAATTCACACATAGTCTGTATTGTGTATATTATTGTGTTTTCTTTGAATTTTTTGACTGTGAAGGAGCTAAATACAGAGAGACATTCCATTGTATGGGCTGCTAAGCTAAACTAACATGTATATTATAAAGGTATCTTGACTTCAGAGTTTGGGTCTAAGAACATGTTGCTTGGGAAAAGTGGTTCCTCTTTTGTTTTCACAGAAGATGAGAACCTGTGGATTGTACCCAGGCAAATATGGTTTCATGGATGAAGGCCTCCTGAAAGTCGCCATAAACACTTTCAAAAAATTTCTTTGCCCAACTGCTGATTGAAATGAACCTAGCACATAGAATATACCATTAAAGACCTGATTAACAGCACCCCCAAATAGTGGGAAGCAGTATGGACCAAACTATGCCCATATTCCCAAATATTGTTTATAAATATTCTTTTACATTTAAGTGGGGATATGATATAGATATGAATAATTTGCATTGGTATGGATCTTGGTTTAATTGATACAAATTTAAGGTCAATTTTGTTATATGTATATTTCTGCTCTTGATTAAGATTGTGTTTATGTAGTTCATTTAAAAAATGTAATGTATAATTAAGAAATATAGGTTGATAGATGGTCTTTTATGATAGTCAAGTTTGTAGTCATGTTTGTTAGATTTTCTAGATATATAGAGATATATTTCAGTTAGTTAGGTATTTTTCAAATCTTTCAGAGACCTTCAAAATATGGCATTTAAATGTTTTAAAAATGTAGGACTTTTCATGACAGTGAGACACATCTGTTCCTGGCAGCACCAAGCTACTTCAAGAGGAAGATGGGCATCAAAGATTAGCCATTTGGGCAAGAAACTGCTCTTGCCTGGACTGCTTCACTGGACATGCATGACTTGCAGAGAGATGACTGCTGAATTTGCCTGAAGGTGAGATGATCCTAAGGGTTCCTACTTCATGAAAGAGTCTGTGAGACATTCTACAGGATACAGAAGAAAGTGACTGAACTGTCTTTGAAATTTCCTGCTTCATGGAAAAGTCTGCTGGATACTATGGGCCTGTAGGCTGAAGATGGATGCCCCAATGATACAGAAAAACTTTGGGTGACTGTCCTGGCAGTGAGATGCTCTGTCAGTTCTAGAGTTTTGGCAGTTGCTTGCAATGTACTTCCTGTTTACTTAGGTAATATTATATCCTTCTGGAGTCTTTGATGGAGTTGAAGAATAGATAGATAGTTCTAGTTCTAGTTTTCCTTAGTTATGATAAAAGATAAAGTAAATAGAAACATTGTAACTGTAATTCTTGTTTGATACCTGTTATATGTAATTTTACTATGTTAAAGTTAAAACCTTCCTTTTTATTTAAACAGAAAAGGGGAGGTGATGTGGGAGTCCCCTTTGTGTGTTGCTTGTATTGGCTAATGAATAAAGAAACTGCTTTGGCCTGATAGGGCAGAACTTAGGTAGACAGAGAAGACAGAACTGAATTCTGGGAGGAAGAAAGCAGAGTCAGAGATGCCATGGATTCTCTGCCTGAGACGGACGCTGGTTAGAATTTTATCTGGTAAGCCACTGCTATGTGGAGATACACAGATTGATAGAAATTGGTTAAATTAAGATGTAAGAATTAGACAATAAGAAACTAGAGCTAATGGGCCAATCAGTGTTTTAATTAGTACAGTTTCTGTGTGGTTATTTTTGGGCTAAGCAAGCTGGGCACCTGGGACAAACAAGCAGGTCCCCTCCCTGTAACAGGTTATTTTAAAGTGAATTTAGTACACCTCCCTTTCTCTCATACATATTTAGGCAGGGCCTTTGTATATTGCTCTAGCTTGCCTTGTGTAGATCAGTTTGGCCTTAAACTTGTGAGGATATTCCTTCTCTGTCTCTAGGGTACTGGGATTACTGGTATGTCCCATGACTTAGCATTCTTACAGCAAGTTTACATCAAGACAGATTTTATACCCCAACAAGAGACAGATGACAGTGGTCAACAACAAAAAGAAGAGAGAAAGTTCAACCTTGGCTAAGATTCCTGAGCATTCTGAGGCTGTAATTGGTTGTTTCTGTGTCACTGTCATGGGATTATATGACCCTGACTCAAATAAGCTCCAAGATTAAGGACAGGAAAAACACAACAAAATAAAAACCAGTGACTGACTTACAAAAGGTGATTTATTGGTTTTGAGGAGCTACTGAATCAGGGTCATTGAGATTCTACAGTAGATGTGATGGGAAAGATGCCGAAAGACAAAACTCAGGTCAGGGGGGAATTCCAAGGTTATTTGAGCTGTGAGTGGGGGCAGCCTCATGTCCAAGAGAACAGCAAGATGGAGGACACTTGGGAAAGACAAAGAACACGATGAATTGCACACCACTTCTGCCCTGGAGAGGACCACACACCTGCAACAAAACAGAAAGGAGAGGGATGCGTTCCAGAGACTCCTGAGCTGTGATCCCATCACTGCACAATTCTCCAGCAATGTTCCAACCATGTTTTCACCAGTGTCCCCTTTCCTTGCTCCCCCATGTGGTGGCTTCAGCTCCCACAAACACAAACCCTCACCTTCCTCTCCAGGGTGTGGTTCATAAGGGCCCTGGATGTCTGGAGGTGCCACCTGATCGCAGGCCTTGAATGATGAAGATGGTGCCCACCATGATGCCCACGATGCCCACGGACAACCCCAGGGCGCAGACTACAGTCTCTGTCAGCTCTGACATGGGGGCTGGAATCTCAGGTTCTGGGAAAGTGAAGTTTTTGGAGTCAGGAAGGAGCACATTCATGTATGTGTATGTAAGAGGACCCGTGTGAGGGTGGGAGTCAATCCACACAGACTTTGGGGCTGGGCTTGTGGAAGAACATGAAATCTATCATTAGAAACTCTGTTAGAGTGAAAAATGGATTTGGTCACCAGAGCAGAAGACAGGCTGTTCTAGAGATGACAAAGAACAAGAACATGCAGAAGCAAGGAGAGCACACGTACCCCAGTGTTTCAGCACTGGTGCAGAATCAGGGAGAACCCACACGTACCCCCAATGTTTCAGCACCAGTGCAGAAGCAGGGAGAACCCACACGTACCCCAGTGTTTCAGCGTCGGCTCCTCCAGGCCCCAGTGCTCCACCTTGCAGTCATAGACGTCATCGTCAGAAGGGATGAAGGTGAGGTAAGACATCTTTTGGAAGGAATGGTCACTCTTGGTGATGAAGCTGGTCTCATAAACAGTCTCTGTGACTGACTTCTTGTTTCTCAACCATGTAATATTGACTACAGGAGGGAAGATGTTGTCCACAAAGCAGATAAGGGTGTTGGGCTGGCCCAGCAGCACAGGGGACTTGGGGAACACGGTCACCTCAGGAACCTCTGGAAAGGAAATGGCCTGGATGTGAGTGGGCGATGGGAGTTTCCCTGATATTCTGCACTGTCTGCTGTGGGAGCCTCCTTGCCAAGACTTGCACACACACAGTGGTCAAAGAGCCCAAGCTTCCCTTCTGCTTTGAGCAAATGTGTGCTGCATCTACTTTATCCCTGTGTCCTTCTCTCTAGGGTGTTAGGGTGTCTGTCAGGTCCTCTTCAAAAGATTCAAAGAGTACATTGTGGGAACAAAGATGTTTATATTACATGGAATGTGTGATTTGTAAGGAGAGGATGAGGGTTCAGTAATGAGGAGATCGGGCATGCCTTGGAATGGGAAGGATTTAATAGAGCAGTGGATCACGTTCCCCACCAGGATACGGAGGAGGAGCAGGGTGCTGAGCACATACCATTGGTAGCTGGGGTAGAATTGGTCCCCTTAGTCAGGACGTCCAAGTTGTGTTTTCCTGTAGCTATCTCTTGCAGTCCAGCTTGTGGGTCAAAAGTTAGTAGTTGGCCAAACTCGGGAATCCTCCAAATTGTCTCTTTCTTATCCGAGTCCACATATAACTTCTCATCACCATCAAATTCCATTGTGTACTGTCCATTGGGTCCACAAGACTGATAGAAAAGTATACCATAGGCACCGACATGGTCGGCTGGTGAATTAAGATGGGTAGTAGAAAAACGGAAAACAGGAAAACAATGTTATTAAGCAAAATGATAGAAAATGCTTTAAAAAATACCATAAACTTCGCTTTTTGGTATGTTTCCATCACCTGCTCCTCCTTACCCCTCTCAGTGTTGGCTACAGTCCTGTCTTTCCCTCTATGACATGTGCTACACTGAGGTGGAATGTCACGTGTGTGATTCTGCTGTCCTGACTGCCTCCACCAGTGTCTGGTGCACACTGGTCTACGCCAAGTAGCTCACAACTGAGTGGAAGAGGAAAGTGTTCTTTCCAAAGAGTCAGTCAGTCTGCTTGCTTCTTTTCTTAGGTTGTGTGTCTCACTGATATTTCATCAGTTCATTATCTATTACATTTCAATTCCCTTCTAAAAACATTTTCACACAGGGATCCCTTCTCATTTTTTAAACAAAATAAAATGCATATAGAATCCTTTAAAAAGAGAACAATGACATCACTACTAAGTATGTGGAAACTGTTATATCTAATGTTATGCATTGCTAACTGTGGGGGCCCACAGGACAGTTTTCTGTTTTCTTCTGGAATAAAAGAAATAAAGACTTTACTGAATTTATCTTCTTTCAATCCCTACCTCTTATTGTTTTCTAAATTAACACTGACATTCACTTTCTGATTCAGGGTGAATTAAAGTTTTTTCCTCCAACAGTGAGCATGTGTGAGAAGCCACAGCCAAGCAGGCATTTCCACCCAAAGGATGTCAAATAGACATTGTAAAGGCATAGAATTTAGTATTTCACTTTTTCCTATTTCTTCATCTATTGAGGTTTAGCAATAGTCAGACATGGTGCTGTGTAAGAAGTAACTGGCCAGCCAGGCCTGGTCTGTGCAGTCACCACGCTTGGTGAATGCTGG
>NW_004949285.1:0-1535 GCF_000317375.1 Microtus ochrogaster | reverse complement strand
CCTTTAATCCCAGCACTTGGGAGGCAGAGGCAGATGAATCTGTGAGTTCAAGGCCAGCCTGATCTACAGAATGGTTCTAGGACAGCCAATACTACACAGAGAAATCCTGTATCTAAAACAAAAACACCCTACCCAACAAAACAAAACAAGAAAAGAAAGGAAGAAAGAAAGAAAGAAAGAAAGAAAGAAAGAAGAAAAGAAGGAAGGAAGGAAGGATGGAAGGAAGGAAGGAAGGAAGGAAGGAAGGAAGGAAGGAGGAGGAGGCTATGAACAGAGGGCTGTCCCTGCCTCTCCTAGGAATGGAGGAGATATCCCTGGAGTTCCTCCATCTCTCCTTGTTTACACCCTTGTCAACTGTCCTGCCTGGGCAGAGCTGTGTGTCCTTCTGCCCTGTGGGTATGGTGATGTCAGAGGTGGGCTGTGATGAACTTAGGTCTGGTCATTTGTGGCAGCTATAGAGGAACCCGGGGACTCGGGCATTTGTCCCCAGAGAAGAAGATAATTCCTGTCTCCACAGCTTGGTTTTTGGAACAAATTAAAGACGAGTGTCATTTCTACAAGGGGACACAGCGCGTGCGGTATCTGTACAGAGACATCTACAACCAGGAGGAGGTCGTGTGCTTTGACAGTGACGTGGGCGAGTACCACGCAGTGACCGAGCTGGGGCGGAGTGACGCTGAGGTCTGGAACAGCCAGAAGGAGGTCCTGGAGGACGCACGGGCTGCGGTGGACACGTACTGCAGACACAACTACCAGGCTTTAGAGAGCTTCACTGTGCAGTGGAGAGGTGAGATGTGAGGGGGAGAAGTTGGAAGGGGGGCGGGGTGAGGGAGGACTGTGAGGAAGGAGGATGCCTGCCTGCTCGCATCTGTGCCCCCACCCCCGTGTGTGTGTGTGTCTGTGTGTGCCCTTTCTGGGCTCCTCGGTTCTAACGTCCCTGCTGTTGTTCTTTTCCTTATTCATGACTTTTACTTTACTGGATGATCCACACTCAGCCTTTAACTCACGATTCCTATCTAATGTGTCAGCATTGCTGTCTTGATGAGGAGGAGCGAGTTACAGGTCCCGTGTTCTTCTGTGTCACTGGGACGGTGTCGGCCTCACTTCCCCGCCTCAGCTCTGCTCTCCTGTCTGGTGTGAGAGGCTGTTAGTCCAGGAACCGAGAGACACCTGACACCCAGACACTCAGGCCCCTCCTGTAAAATGAGCCCATGTTGGCATGTGACCTGCGGACCTGGTCCCGAACACTTTACCGTCTCTGGGTTACTCAGGATGTCACCTGGTGCCTGACAAAGTTCTGGATTTGGGGTTCTGACCAGCTGTGTTTCTTGACCTGGTCACACAGAACAAGAAGGGAGAGGAAGGGAAACTGGAGGAGCCAGGACGGCAACCGCTGTGCCCCTTCAGTGTTAGAAGTTACACACAGAGAGAAAAGCCAGGGAGCGTGCAGGTGTGGGGATGGCAGGTGTGGGGATGGCAGGTGTGGGGATGGCAGGTGTGGGGATGGCAGGTGTGGGGATGGCAGGCTGTGGGCT
>NW_004949284.1:171023-173993 GCF_000317375.1 Microtus ochrogaster | reverse complement strand
TTTTGGTTTTTGTTTTTGTTTTTTACAACATTCTGGTCAGACCTCCACCAAATTCTCTGAGACTATTTGCAATTATACCAGAAATGAAGCTTGGAACTTAACCATCATTTTACTTTCACAGGATCCTATAGAAAGAACATCACCAACATGACAGCTGGAAGTAATTCTAGAAGACCACATCCCCTCTCCCAACAATAGGGTGGGGGTTGGGAGGGAAATTTTATAGGCTCAGAGATCTCTTTGGAAAAAAAGGGAAATTGGATGGAATAATAAATTGGTATGAGCTTACTCACACTAATAATAATAGTGAATAATAGAGTGAATACTTATGAGTTCCAGCAATAGCAATAAGACAACATAAAGAGATCAAGGGGATTCAGATTAGAAAGGAAGAAGTCAAACTTTGGTTATTTGCAGATGATATGATAGTATCCATAAGTGACCCCAAAAACTCTACCAAAGAACTCCTACAGCTGATAGGATATCCTTTAGTAATGTGGCTGAATACAAGATCAACTCCAAAAAATCAGTAGCCCTTCTATACACAAAGAACAAAAAATCAGAAAGGGAAATCAGAGAAACATCACCTTTCACAATAGCCATATAGCATAAAGTATCTTGGGGTAACTCTAACCAAGCAAGTGAAAGATCTATTTGACAAGAACTTTAAGTCTTTAAAAAAGAAATTGAAGAGGATACCAGAAAATGGAAGGATCTCCCATGCTCGTGGATTGGTAGGATCAACATAGTAAAAATGGCAATTCTACCAAAAGCAATCTATATATTCAATACAATCCCCATCAAAATCCCAACAAAAATTCTTCACAGACCTTGAGAAAACAATAATCAACTTTAAATGGAAAAACAAAAAAACCCAGGATAACCAAAACAATCCTATATAATAAAAGTACTTCCAGAGGCATTACCATCCCTGACTTCAAACTCTATTACAGAGTTACAGTAATGAAAACAGTCTGGTATTGGCACAAAAACAGAGATGTTGACCAATGGAATTGAATCAAAGATCCAGATATTATTCCACAAACCTATGAACACCTCATTTTCGGCAAAGGAGCTAAAATTATACAATGGATAAAAGAAAGCATCTTTAAAAAGTGGTGCTGGCATAACTGAATGTCAACCTGTAGAAGAATGAAAACAGATCCATTTCAATCACCATGCAAGTCCAAATGGGTTAAAGACTTCAGTAAAAGTCTGACCACACTGAACCTGATAGAAGAGAAAGTGGGAAGTAGTCTGCAACACATGGGCACAGGAGACCACTTCCTACATATAACCCCAGTAGCACAGACAATAAGAGCAACAATAAATAAATGGGACAAACTGAGAAGCTTCTGTAAAGCAAAGGACACTTTCATTAAGACAAAAAGGCATCCTACTGATTGGGAGAAGATCTTCACCAACACCACATCAGACAAAAGTATGATCTCCAAAATAAGAACTCAAGAAACTAGACATTAAATCTCTAATTAATCCAATTTAAAAATGGGGTACTGAACTGAACAGAGAATTCTCAACAGAAGAAGTTCAAATGGTCAAAAGACACTTAAGGTCATATTAAACCTCCTTAGTGATCAGGAAAATGCAAATCAAAACAACTTTGAGATACCATCTTACACCTGCTAGAATGAGTACAATCAAAAACACCAATGATAGCCTATGCTGGAGAAGATGTGGAGTAAGGGGAACACTCATCCATTGCTGGTGGGAATACAAACTTGTGCAACCACTTTGGAAATCAGTGTGGTGGTTTCTCAGGAAACTGGGAGTCAACCTACCTCAGAATCCAGCAATTCCACTCTTGGGAATATTATACCCAAGAGTTGCCCAATCATACTACAAAAGCATTTGTTCAACAATGTTCATAGCAGCGCTATTTGTAATAGCCAGAACCTGGAAACAACCTCGGTGCCCCCCCCCCAATAGAAGAATAGATAAAGAAGGTGTGGCATACCTACTCAGCGGTAAAAAAATAATGACATCTTGAATTTTGCATGTAAATGGATGGAAATAGAAAACACTTTACTAAATGAGAAACCCAGACCCAAAAAGATGAATATGGTATGTACTCACTCATAAGTGGATTCTAGCCATAAACAAAGGACATTGAGCCTATAATTCATGATCCTAGGGAAGCTAAATAAGAAGGTTAACCCAAAGAAAAACATATAGTTATCCTTCTCGATATTGGAAGTTGACAAGACAATAGTGGGGACCCCATCCTTGTGTGTGGGGTAAGGGAAAGGGGAGAGGGGGGAGATAATGGAGAAGAGGAAGATTGGGGAGAGCTTAGGAGAATGGTATGGTTGAGATGGATGATGAGTGGATATGGGAGCAGGGAAGAAGATATCTTAATTAAGGGAACCATTTTAGGGTTGACAAGAGACTTGGCTCTAGAGTGGTTCCCAGGTGTCCAAGGAGTTGTCCCCAGCTAGGTCTTTGAGCAGCAGAGGGGAAGGTGTCTGAACTGGCCTTATCTCATAGCCCCACTGATGAATATCTTGCATATCACTATAGAACCTTCATCCAGTGATGGATGAAGATAGAGACAGAGAACCACATTGGAGCACTGAACTGAGCTCCCACGGTCCAAATTAGGAGCAGAAGGAAAGAGAACATGAGAAAGGAAGTCAGGACCACAAGAGGTGCATCCACCCACAGAGATGGTTCGACTGATCTAATGGGAGCTCACCAAGGCCAGTTGGACTGGGACTGAATGAGCATGTGATCAAACCGGACTCTCTGAATGTGGCTGACAATGAGGGCTGACTGAGAAGCCAATGATAATGGCACTAGGTTTTGATTCTACTGCATGTACTAGCCTAGTCTCTTTGGATGCACACCTTCCTAGACCTGGATGGAGTGGGGAGGGCCTTGGACTTCCCACAGGGAAGGGAACCCTGACTTCTCTTAGGACTGGAGAGGAAGGGAGAGAGTGGGGGGGGGGAA
>NW_004949284.1:168526-170923 GCF_000317375.1 Microtus ochrogaster | reverse complement strand
AATAAATAAATAAATTTTTTAATAAATAAACTTTGATGTTTCCAATGCACTTTAAAATGCCTCAGAAAACCATTATAGATACAGAGAGTGAGCTGGACAAATAGAAAGGAAGTGATGGCAGCAAATGCTAGAACAACACACAGGGAGTGGCTGTCACTGTAGCCATGTGTTCATGTTTGCATGACTGGAGGATGTCATCATGTGGGAATTACTTTGTCAAGGGTCTATTAGAGACAAGGGAGATTGATCAGCTTGCTTTTGAATTCCAGAAAATGTTCAGCTGGTTGTGTATATAGATGAAGGTGTAAGCACAGTCTCTGTGTGTGTGAAGATGTAGGTATATGCCATATGTAGATGAGGATGTAGACAATGGCTGTGTGTAGTTGATATAGGTGCTGGATAAGAGTAGGTGAGACCATAAGCCCTAGAAAGAGTACCATGTTGATTTTCCCAATATATAAACAATTTTGCCCGGAGACAACATATGAGAGTAAAAACAGACAAGATTTGCATTTAAATTGTTTAATGGGTATTTGTAATTTTTCACAATGCACTTAGTTTTGCCAATCCAAACTCATCAGTCTCAGAGTTAGCTGATATGCTTGAAGTTACTTTAAGAAAGCTAAGAGCTAGCACAGTCTAGTCTGGAAGACCTCATGATCAGCAAGAGGAATGGGAACATTCTCACAAGAATTAAAACAGACTGATACATGAGTTGAGAACTTACTTTTAAGCAGTATAAGTGGCCAAATCTAAGAAAATGTTTTTGAAAGGTCACACATTTCATTACAAGTTTCTGAGTGAGGCAATCTCAGTTCTATCCACCCAGAGTTCTGTTCCCTTAAAAACCCACCTTGCCACACACTGTGGTTGTTCAAACTGCCTGAATTCTGAGATCATACACAAGGCCTGGGAACTCATACAGCTGCCATTTCACCCAAGATCAACTTGTCTTCTTAAGATTTGATGTGTGTGAATCCAACAAGGGAGAGATGAAGATTAAGTTTAAAGAAAGTACATGTGAGTGACTTCATCTGTGAAGAACTGATAGAGATGTGTGTGACTATTGAAGTGTTAGACCACTGTCACCAGCATCTGCTGCATGGGTTAATGAAAAAAATGGAGGTTTTTCTTAAAACAGTGAACACATTAGTCAGCATTAAGCCTCTTGGGAAACAGTCTCCATTTTGCTCTTGATTCTTTTCAAAGGCTGCTTATATGAGGGGAAACCAAGGAAGTGTGACCTTTCCTGTAACTACTTCTAGAGCGAGAAAGAGACAGAATGAGCTGAACTGGAAGCACATGGCAGTTACAATCTGCAGTTCCGAAGATACTGGGTGAGATCTCGGTTTTGACAGTAGTTTCTCCATGCCACCCTGTGAAGGAAAGTGAGATGAGGAGAATGGTTAAACTTGTCTCCTCTGCCATACATATTCTTAAAACTTGGGGGGAGAAATAGTGTAACAGTGGCACTAATGGTGACTGGGTGCTGGACCAAGATCTAGTATGAAACACAGGCTACAGCTACACCTAAAAACTGCTGGAGCTATGTCTACATGGCAGTGTGATCCTCTCCAAACCTGAGCAGAGCCCAGTGTCCTCACTGTCAATGTAACATCATGTGCAAAAAGCAGTTAACTGATCTACAAATAATCTGGAGGCCTAACAAGGAAGTTGTCATGTGTGGAATTCTCACAATCTGAAGAAATTCCCTAAAACTAATGATGTAGAGAAAGTCCCCAGCTGTACCTGCAGTGCTCAGAATGACACTTGGGCCTCATTAAAGCTCACTGCATAGATCAACAGAACCCACAGTTTCCCCTTCCCAAGTTCCCACATACCATGCTCTAATGCCTTGTGGATCCCTCACAACCCTCTTTGCACATTGTATGGCTTGAGTGATGTCATCCTGGAGCAAAGCTGAAAGACAGGGGTGGGGAATGACAAGGACGGTTAGAGAACCCATTTAGTTTAGATCTAGGCAGCTTTCTTCTGTGACACTGAGCAGTGACACAAGGAATTAATTTCCAAGTGTCCATAAATCTGTGATTACTGGAGACAGATTCTCTTGATTCTATCCTGTTGAAATGGTGTAAGTTCTTTTATTTCTCATTTATGAAGTCCCTGGGGGTTGGGATATACTTGAGTGGTAGAGTGTTCTTAGAATTCCAGCACTGATAAAAAGTAGAGAACACACTGTAGTAATGAGAATGAATTGACATGGAGGCTGTGGTACTGTCAGCTAATGTGAGAGAAGTTCCTCTTCCACTGGAACTGTCACCTAAACATAGCAGTGAAAATTTATCCTAAAGAAAAACAGAGGCTGGCTCAGCGACTAAGGGTCTGGATGCTCTTACAGACGACTTGATTCCCAGCACCCACATGGCAGCTCTCTGG
>NW_004949284.1:166136-168090 GCF_000317375.1 Microtus ochrogaster | reverse complement strand
CCAACACTTGGGAGGCAAAGGTAGATTGACCTCTGTGACTTCAAGGTGTGGCAGGACACACCTTTAATCTCAATGCCTGGGAGGGAAAGACTAGTGGATCTCTGTGAGTTCAAGGACAGCCTGGTCTATGGAGTTATTCCAGGACAAAGATATACAGAGAACCTGTCTCAAAAAGTCAAAATGTAAAAATAAATGAAATAGAGGTTAAAATAAAGCTGCACAAAAATGGAAAATACAAAGAGAATCTTGATACTCTATGCTATTATGCTCTCTTTGAATTGTTTGAATGCTGAGGAAGGAACAACAGCTGCTGAGATGAACCTAGCAGACAGGTTATACCATGAAAGACCTAAATAACAGTGCCCCCATTCAGCATGAAGTAGTTTTGAGAGAAAAAACTATGCCCATGTTCCCAAATATTGTTTATAAATGTTCTTTTACATTTAAAAAGGGATATGGTATAGATATGAATAATTTGAATTGGTATGTATTTTAAGGTCAATTTTATTATATGTATATGTATTTCTGATATTGATTAAGGTATTGTGATTGTATAGTTCATTTTAAAATGTAATGTATAATTAGGAAATATAGGTTGTTAATGGATAATCATCAACAATACTCGTTTGTAGTCATGTTAGTTAGACTTTCTAGATGTGCATAGATATATTTCAGATAAGCATTCTTCATATCTTTCAAAGACTACAGAATATGGCATTTTAAATGTTTTAATAACTTAGGGTTTTTCATGACAATGAGACACGTCTGCTCCTAGCAGCACCAATCTACTTCAAGAAGATGGGCATCGAAGAGGCTCCTCTTGGAGTTAGATAGCCATTTGGGCAAGAAACTGCTCTTGCCTGGACTGTTGCATAAACTGGACACAGAGAACCTGCAGAGAGGGGACTGCTGAACTTGCCTAAAGGAAGGTGAGATCATCTTTCGGGGTTCCTGATTCATGAAAGAATCTGTGAGACATTCTGTAGGACACAGAAAAAAAGTGACTGAACTGTCTTTGAATTTTCCTGCTTCATGGAAATGTCTGCTGGATACTATGGGCCTGTACGCTGAATATGGATGCCCCAATGGTACAGAGGAACTTTGGGTGACTGTCCAGGCAGCAAAATGTCTCTGTCATTTCTAGAGTTTTGGAAGTTGCTTACTTCTTATTTACTTAGGTAATATTATATCCTTCTGGAGTCTTTCATGGAGTTGAAGAATGGTTAGTTATAGTTATAGTTTTCCATTATTATGATAAAGATAAAATAGATATAATTATTGTAACTGTAATTCTTACTTGATAACTGTTTTGTAATACGTAATTTTACTATGTTAAAGTTAAAGCCTTTTTTGTTTAAACAGAAAAAGGGGAAATGATGGAAGACGGTCATCTGTCTATGTGTTACTTTCATTGGTTAATAAAGAAACTGCCTTGGCCCTTTGATAGGACAGCAGCTTAGATAGGCAGAGTAGACAGAACAGAATGCTGGGAAAAAGAAGCATATTCAGGTAGTTGCCATGATTCTCTGACCCAAGATGGATGTAGGCTAGAATCCTTCCCAGTAAGCCATCACCTCGTGGTGCTACACACATTAATAGAAATGGGTTAATCAAGATATGAGAGTTAGCCAAGAAGAGGCTAAATATAATGGGCCAAGCAGTGTTTAAAAGAATACAGTTTGTGTGTTGTTATTTCCAGGGCTAAGCTAGCTGTGCAAGAGCCAAGTGGGTCAAAAAGCAGGGCTGCCCGCTATTCCTTCTACATTGCAGTAATAAGAATGAATTGACATGGAGGCTGTGGTACTGTCAGCTAATGTGAGAGAAGTTCCTCTTCCTTCTCACACTGAAAAAAAAAAAAACCTCACTGGAACTGTCACCTAAACATAGCAGTGAAAATTTATCCTAAAGAAAAACAGAGGCTGGCTCAGCGACTAAGGGTCTGGATGCTCTTACA
>NW_004949284.1:162036-165941 GCF_000317375.1 Microtus ochrogaster | reverse complement strand
GCACTTGGGAGGCAGAGGCAGTCGGATCTCTGTGAGTTCGAGGCCAGCCTGGTCTACAAGAGCTAGTTCCAGGACAGGAACCAAAAAAGCTACGGAGAAACCCTGTCTCGAAAAAATCCAAAAAAGAAAGAAAGAAAACAATGCACAAGCTTTGTGTAAATAAAGCTCTTCCTAGGGATTTATAACCAGTAAAATAAAAGGAGTCAAGTGCTCTAAGACTCAAGACTAAAGTGTGGTGTTTTCAACATAGAGAATATTGTTTCTACAATTTTGTTTGCAGTTTAAGATGAGAATTCAGGCCAGTATTTGTTCCCATGTATGTAGTTTTGAGTAATAGCCATTTTATGAAGCAAGGCAAGTATAATTTAATTTGTTTAAAGAATGTAAAAATCTGTCTATATTTTTGTGTGAATACATATGTGCACAGTATAACTTCACTTGCACCCACAGCATAGACCTGTAGTCTACAAGAGTGTTGTCCAAAGGTTTCCAGTTACATCAACTCTCTAAACACTCAAATGGGAAATTATATTCCAATCCCTTTCAATGACTGTAGATGAGTGGACAAATGCCTTTAAAAGTAGACAAAATAGGCTACATAAATGTTCCACAAACTCTTTTCTCTTGAAAATGTTAACAACCGGGTTTAACAAAGTAGGAATTAATAGGTCATTGTTTAGAGTGCTTGACTAAAATTTAACAAGTCTTGAGTTCACTCACCTCACTGGAACAATACAACAACATCAACCAATTTTATTCATTCACTAAAAATTACATATTACTTCTATCATGATATGAGTTCAAGTCCTACCATCCCAGCCTTCAATCCTGATATGAACCTTGTTTGTTCATTTCTTAAAAGAATAAGTTTCAAGCTTGCTCCAATACTGAGAGGATCTGGGAGTCAGCCAGCAGGGAGTTTTCCTGTGACTAGGCTACCCCTCAATCCACCTGGCCCCCAAACCCCCCTGCTTGCCTGTGAGCTCAATGGAACCCTGGAACACAGCTTGCTCCAATACTGAGAGGATCTGGGAGTCAGCCAGCAGGGAGTTTTCCTGTGACTAGGCTACCCCTCAATCCACCTGGCCCCCAAACCCCCCTGCTTGCCTGTGAGCTCAATGGAACCCTGGAACACAGCTTGCTCCAATACTGAGGGGATCTAAGAGACAGCAAGAATTAGACCAAGAGGCCAAGACACTGCCAGCCACATTTGAAGGAAGAGATGGGTAGGCTCCAATGCAAGAAATCCTCCAACATCCTAGAAAGCAACACCAGAACCCAGCAGACATACAAAAGGAAGACTTGATCATCCTAACACAGAAGTATAAGAAAATGACTTTAAACGTAAATTTATGAAAATGATGAGACCTTTAAAGAGGAAGTGAAAACTCCCTTAAAGAAATGGAAGAGAAGACAAAAAGTTGGAAGAAATTAATAAATTCCTCAAAAAAAAAAACAAGAAAAAACAATCAGTCAGATGAAGGAAACAGTTCAAGACATGAAGACTGAAATAGAGGTATTGAAAAAAACACAGACTGAGGGAATTCTAGATATGAAAAATCTGAGTAAATGAACAGGAACTACAGAGACAAGTAAAACCAACAGAATATAAGAGATAAAAGAACGAATCTCAGGTGCTGATGATACTATAGAGGAAACAAACTCATTGATTAAATAAAACATTAAATCCAACAAATTCTTGACACAAAACTTTCAGGAAATCTGGGACACCATGAAAAGACCAAAACCTAACCTTCTCCAATTCTATAGGAGAAGAATTCCAGCTCAAAGGCACAGACAATATATTCAAAAAAATTATAGAAGAAAACTTTCCCAACCTAAAGAAGGATATCCCTATGAAGGTACAAGAAGCTTGCAGAATACCAAATAGACTGGACCAAAAAAATCCCCTCACCATATAATAATTAAAACACAAAACATACAGAATAAAGAAAGAATATTAAGAGCTGCAAAGGAAAAAGATCAAGTAACATATAAAGGTAAACCTATCAGAATTATACCTGACTTCTCAATGGAAACCATGAAAGCCAGAAGGTCCTGGATAGATGTGCTGCAGACACTAAGAAACTATGATGCAAGCCTAGACTACTACACCCAGCAAAGCTTTCATTTATCATCGATGGAGAAAACAAGATATTCCATGACAAAAATAGATTTAAACAATACCTATCCACAAATCCAGCCTACAAAAAGTACTAGAATGAAAACCCCCAACCCAAGGAAGCTAACTATACCCACAATAACACAGACTTCTGATAACCCCCCACCAGCATAACCCAAAAAACAAACACTACTACTAAAAAAATAACTGGAGTTAATAACTACTGGTCATGAATATCGCTTAATATCAATGGACTCAATTCACCTATAAAAAGACACAGGCTAAGAAAATGGATATGAAAACAGGATCCAGTCTTCTGCTGTTTACAAGAAACACACCTCAACCTCAAAGACAGACACTACCTCAGCATAAAGGGTTGGGAAAGATTTTCCAATCAAATGGACCTAAGAAACAAGCAGGTATGGCTATCCTAATGTCTAAAAAAAATGATTTCAAACTAAAATCAATCAGAAGAGATGGAGAAGGATACTTTATACTCATAACAGGAACTATTCATAGAGATGAAGTTTCAATCTGGAACATCTATACCACTAATACAAGAGCAACCACATATGTAAAAGAAACATTACTAAAAACTTAAATCGTTCATCAAACCCCACACACTAATAGTAGGATATTTCAACACTCCTCTCTCACTAATAGACAGGTCAACCAGACAGAAACCTAACAGAGAAATAAGAGAACTAACAGATGTAATGAATCAAATGGACTTAACAGACATCTATAGAACATTCCACCCAAATAGAAATGAATATACCTTCCTCTCAGCACCTCATGGAGCCTTTTCTAAAATTGATCACATACTTGGTAGCAAAGCAAACCTCCACAGATACAAAAAAAATTGGAGTAACCACCTGTGACTTATCAGATCACCATGGAGTAAAGTTAGAATTTAACAACAATAATACTCCCAGAAAGCCTACACACTCATGGAAACTGAACAGTCAACTACTGAACCACCCCTGGGTCAAGGAAGAAATAAAGAAAAAATAAAAGTCTTCCTTGAATTTAACAAAAATAAAGGCACAACATATCTAAACCAGCAGTGCTAAGAAGAAAGTTCATGGCACTAAGTGCCCACATAAATGAAACAGAGAAAGCTCGCAGCAGCTTAACAGCACACCTGAAAGCTCTTAAAAAATAGAAGCAGACTCACCCAGGAGGAGTAGAAAACAGGAAATAATCAAATTGAGGGCTAAAATCAACAATATAGAAACAGAGAAAACAATCCAAAGAATCAATGAAACAAAGAGCTGATTCTTTGAAAAAACCAACAAGATTGACAAACCCTTATCCAATCTAATCAAAAGACAGAGATAGAACATCCAAATTAATAAAATCAGAAATGAAAGGGGGGACATAACAACAGATACTGAGGAAATTCAGAGAATCATTGGGTATTACTACAAAAATCTGTACTCCACAAAATTGAAAAAATGTAAAAGAAATGGACAATTTTTTAGATAGATACCACATACCAAAATTAAATCAAGACCAGAGTAACAATTTAAATAGACCTATAAGCCATGAGGAGATATGATAGTGTACATAAGCGACCCCCAAAACTCCACCAAAGAACTTTTACAGCTGATAAACAGCTTTAGCAATGTGGCAGGATACAAGATCAACTCCAAAAAATCAGTCGCCCTCTTATACACAAAGGATATGGAAGCAGAGAGGTAAATCAGAGAAGCTTCACCTTTCACGATAGCCACAAACAGCATAAAATATCTTGGGGTAACTCTAACCAAGGAAGTGAAAG
>NW_004949284.1:142017-160331 GCF_000317375.1 Microtus ochrogaster | reverse complement strand
GCACTTGGGAGGCAGAGGCAGGTGGATCTCTGTGAGTTCGAGACCAGCCTGGTCTACAAGAGCTAGTTCCAGGACAGGCTCCAAAAACCACAGAGAAACCCTGTCTCGAAAAACCAAAAAATAAAAAAAAAATAAATGACCTGAAAAAAAATATATGATCATTTCACTGGATGCTGAAAAAGAATTTGACAAAATCCAACACCCCTACATGATAAAGGTCTTGGAGAGATTAGAGATACAAGGATCATATCTAAATATAATAAAAGCATTATACATCAAGATGACAGCTAACATCAAGTTAAGTGGAGAGAAACTCAAAGCCATTCCACTAAATTCAGGAAGATGACAAGACTGTCCACTCTCTCCATATCTCTTCAATATTGTGCTTGAAGTTTTAGCAATAGCAATAAGACAACATAAGGAGATAAAGGTAATTCAATTTAAAAAGGAAGAAGTCATACTTTAGTTATTTGTAGATGATATGATAGTGTATATAAGTGACCCCAAAAACTCCTACAGCTGATAAATACCTTCAGTCACATGGCAGGATACAAGATCAACTAAAAAAATCAGTAGCTCTCCTATACACAAAGGATAAAGAAGCAGAGAGGAAAATCAGAGAAACATTACCTTTCACAATAGTCACAAATCACATAAAATATCTTGGAGGTTACACTAACCAAGGAAGTGAAAGACCTATTTGAAAAGAACTTTAAGTCTTTGAAGAAAGAAATTGAAGAAGATACCAGAAAATGGAAATATCTCCAATGCTCTTGGATAGGATCAATCAAAATAGTAAAAATGGCAATCCTACCCAAAGCAATCTATAGATTCAATGCAATCCTCATCAAAATTCCAATGCAATTCTTTACAGACCCTAAGCAATAGAGCAGAGGGTACCTGAACTGACCTTGCCCTGTAGCCAGAATGATGATTATCTTAAATATAACCATAGAACCTTCATTTAACAACAGATGGAAACAGAGGCAGAGAACCACATCAGAGCACTGGACTGAGCTCCCAAGGTCCAGTTGAAGAGTGGAAGGAATGAGGGTATGAGCAAGGAGGTCAAGACCATGAGGGGTTCACCCACTGAGACAATTTGCCTGAGCTAATAAGAGCTCACCAATTCCAACTCGACTGGGAGTGAAGGAGCATGGCATCAAACTAATCCCTCTGAACGTGGTTGACAGTTGGGGCAGACCGAGGGGCCACTGGCAGTGGCACTGGGATTTGTCACTACTGCATGTACTGGTTTTTTGGGATCCTATTCTTGCTCAAACTAGATGTAGTAGAGAGAGCCTTTGACTTTCCACTGGGCAGGGTGCCTTGCCCTGGCTTAAGACTGGAGAAGGAAGGGTGGGAAGGTGTGTGGAGGGAGTGGGTGGAGGGGAGTAGGAATTTGGATTAGTATTTTTTAAAGTAATAATAATAATAAAATAAGTTTCATCGAGTCCTGCAGTGGTGGAGCTCACCTTTAATCCCAGAACTCGGGAGGCAGAGGCAGGTGGATTTCCATGAGATTGAGGCCAGCCTGGTGTACAGAGTAAGTTCTAGGACAGGCTCCAAAGTTACAGAGAAACTCTGTCTCGAAAAAAAAAGTTTCATTTAAAAACATAAGTCTATGTTATTTTGTTTGATAAAATAATATCTATTTAAGAATTAGATTATTTGAACATGCATTCTAAAGAGTTTAAAAACAAAATTTGATATTAGTAAGTTGCTCTAGAATCTTTCAACACAAAGAGTATATCAATACACACAGAAGCCTGATGTGGGATTCCCCTCTGTATGCTGTGAATACCATTGGTTAATAAAGAAACTGACTTGAGCCCGTGATAAGGTAGAGTAGAGCTAGGCAGGGAAAGCTAAACTGAATGCTGAAAGAAAGGAGGCAGAGTCAGGGAGAAGCCATGGAGCCAGCACTGGAGATAGATAGGCCTGAACCTTGCCAGTAGGCCACAAACCTCATGGTAAAATATAAAATTATAGAAATGGGTTAAATTAAGATGTAAAAGCTAGCCAATAAGAATTTAGAGTTGCAGCATTGTTTGCCATAGCCAGAATCTAGAAACAACCTAAATGCCCCTCTACTGAAGAATGCATAAGGAAAATGTGGTATATTTACACAATGGAGTACTACACAGCAGAAAAAAATAATCACATCTTGAATTTTGCAGGCAAATGGATGGAACTAGAAAAGATCATTGTGAGTGAGGTAGCCCAGACCCAGAATGACAATTATCACATGTACTCATTCATAAGTGGTTTTTAAACATAAAGCAAAGAAAAACAGCCTACAAATCACAATCCCAGAGAACCTAGACAACAATGAGGACACCAAGAGAGACATATAGATCTAATCTACATGGGAAGTAGAAAAAGACAAGATCTCCTGAGTAAATTGGGAGCATGGGGACCATCGGAGAGGATTGAAGGGGAGGGGAGAGGCAGGAAGAGGAGCAGAGATAAACATAGAGCTCAATAAAAATAAAAATAAAAAAAGAAGTTAGAGCTAATAGGTCAAGCAGCAACTTAATTAGTATAGCTTCTGTGTGGTTGTTTCTGGAATTTGGGTGGCTGGAAAACGAACAAGCAGACTCCTACTACAGAAGCCAGTTGGACAAAATATCAGTTACTCTGTGGTTCCCTGTCATATGGTCTTTATTACAGTAATACTTTCATGTGTATATGTTAAAACTGTTTAAAAAAAAGAAAAAAAATAACTGTTTATAATAAGATTTATTCTGTCAACAATGACTGATAACAATATCTATAACTACCCCTAAGTCAGAAAGGAAATATACAGGACAAACACCAATAAAGCCACTTACAATTAATTAGTACATATTTCAGAAACTTTCATTAGTTACAAAATGACAACTTTTTGCATGTTTATTTTTATTAATTTTAATTATGTGTCTGTTTACTGGTGAGTGCATGTGAGTATAGGTTAAACAATTCCCATCCACTTTTAATGATACCAACTCTTTATTTTTTAATTTTTATTAATTTAACATGTGTGTCTCTGTGTGGTGATATATGTGCCAGTGAACCTGTACATGTGTGTATGTGTATGTAGAAGTCAGAGGAAAGCCCCAGGAACTGTTCCCTAGATAGTCCACATTGTTTCTGAGACAGGGTCTGCCATTTGAACTGGCTTATGCTGGTTGGCCAGTGCGCCCCATGGGTCTGCCTGTCTTGGACTCCCCAGGCCTGGTCTTACAAATGCATGTCATCAAACTCAGCTTTTATTTGGGTGCTGAGGGTTAAACCTATGCTTAGGGGGCTCTTCTGTCTGAGTTGTCTTCCCAAGCACTATGTATTTTGCTTATTCATTCAGTGATTTTAGAGGCAGAACCCGGGGCCCTCTGAGTGGTAGGCACGGTATTCTATCACCAAGCTATGCCCTAAGACTAATGTCTTCCTTAAATAATCTTTATGTGTACAGAGGGCTGTGAAGGTATACAGCAGGTGACAACTAGTTTTCAGCAGGTTAACCCACCAGATGAATGACTCTCTGGTGGAGAGTGCCACCTGGTAATGTCATGGAATTACTGACTGTAAATGACCACTTGTCCCTGTCTGTAAGTTCTCTCATGTGCCACTTCATTTCTTCCCTAAGAACTGCTGTGGATGTTTTCCCATGGCTTGTGTTTACCTCATGTAAATATTCCATCTACTGGGCACGCATATAGCTGTGTATGGTCAGGAAGATAATTTCTGCTTAAGCTGTATAGTTGTGATGAACAGAAGTAACACTAGGATAGTTTTCATTATTCAGACTGATATAAGAAAGTAATAGTATTCTCAGTCACAAAGATAGCTAATTTTAGACTTCAGAACAAATTCAAAGCAACCTGGTTACCCCTGGAGATGAATATCTGGTTACTCCTGAAGACAAATGTACAAGGTCATTTTCCTAGGTATTATTTATTGCTGATTCCGACTAGAAGCAATTTAGTAAACATAACTTTCTCAGTAAATGACCTTTTGCACATAGTGCAAGCATTAGTTTATATTACAGGCTCAAGGTTCAGCCAACTAACTTAACTGTTTATTTTCTGTCTGGAAACCCTGAGAACCCTAACATTTAGGCTTCATGTCCAAGTTTTACTCACTGGCCAGTCAATGTGACATCCCAAGTCTACAAGAAATTGTGTGGCTTATCTTGTGTTATGAGAAAGTGTTGGACCTGAAAATGTAATTTTTCAAAGTTTGGCTGTGAGAGGAGTGGAAGTTTAAAGAGAGGAAGCTGTGCAGAAGAAGACAGCTGTGGGAGAGAAATGGAAAAGATGAAAAAGATGAAGCCTGAGGAAGTGTGAGGGAGTGGAGAGTGGGTGAACGATGTAGAAGCATGTGTGTGAGAGTGAATCCAGAAAGAGAGCTGTGTGAAAGAGCTGTGCCTAGGAGCTCTGTAAAGTGCTGCACGTTGTAAAAGAGATGTATAGCCATGGCTGTGTGGAGATTTGTAACTGTGTGGAGGCAAGGAAGATGAAGCTCTGTAGAAAAGATGTAGAAGAGAAAGAGATGAAAAGAAAAATACACAGCTATGTGAAAACTGTGTGTAAGATGTATGGCCATATAGGAGAGAGATGTATGTGTGTATACATGTATGTATGTATGTGTGTATGTATGTAAAGAGATATGTAGCTATATGTAAAAATGTAGCTCTATGAAGACAGAGATATTTTTAAAGAGAATTATTTAAGATGAAGCAAAAGAGAAAGCTGCCACCAGAAAGCATATGCTTCCTTATTTACCCCTCATCAAGAAAAGTCTAGCCCTTGACACATACATGAATTTTTTGCATACTCTGGGTGCTGACCCGGAGGCTGGATCCCCCTGTTAGCAATAGATGTGTTTAACAATGACTTTCTAACAGTCCAGACAGTCTCCCAGGTTCCTGATGTTTCCATCAGTGTGTCTCCTGCGCAGAATCTCTGCTCTTGCACGTAAGAGCAGGTGAGTTGTTCCCTATCCCCCTAAACCTGCCGTCTTACCACTGCAGGGTATCCCACAGGCGTTCACTGCTCTCGGGGTTTTGCCATCATTGCACCAGTATCGGCTATTGATCTGAAATATCCCATAGTCAGTGCTTTTGTCTCCAGGGTTGTAGTTTGTAGCTCGTGTGTTATAGTTACTCTCATGCTGAGCCAAGCACACCCCTAGAAAGAAAAAGAATATTGATCAATAAGCAACAACTGCAAATGATTCATATTGGATACCAAAATTAGCTCCTTGAGATGGCTGTATTTTACAAGTGGTTTATTTTATAAGTAAAATCATATGATTAAGTTATAAACTATGCTACCACTAGTTCAGGCCAGGTCTGGCTGTGTTACTCAGGGTAGTCTCTGCCTTCAAGTTATTGTTACATCTCTGCATTTCAAGTAGGTGTAACTGCTATACCTAGTCAGCACGTGATTTTCAAGTATCCCAAAGAGAATCTCTTTGAGGACAAATCAATTTGCACGGAGAATAAACAGGATAAGGTACTTTTAAAATATTCAGGTGGATGAAGCAGTCACAGTGGTGTTCACTTTTATTCCCAGCAGTTGGTAGTCAAAGGCTGGTGAATCTATGTGAGTTTGACACCAGCCTGGTTTACATAGCAAGATCCGAGCCAAACAGTGCTATACAGTGAAACCATGCTCCCTACTCCACAAAATAAAATAGCTACTTCTTTTACTGCTTTTCCCTCCCCCATCTTTCATCAATACACTTCTGCCTAAAATAAAAACACAAATAGTAGTTAGGTGAATTTTATAAATTAATATAGTTATAATTAACATGTTTATAATTAATATATTTATAATATGGTTAATTTCTAAATTAGTATTAATATTCATGTTTATATTAAATTATTAATATTAAGCATATAAGCTATTAGAAAAATGAGAATTTCCTCAGAGAGATGTTCTAATAACAAGGTGAATTTGCATGTTAAGATAGAATTCTTTTTTTTATTTTCTGTGTCACTAAGAATACTACTTTTGCACAGAACATGCCATCTCCTGCCTTAGTGTCCCATTGCTTGTATTCCAGGAGTGTGTATCTTCACAAATGGTTGGTGAGAATATTGAAAGCAAGAACATTAGACTAGGAAGGGCTATTCTTCCCTCCATCCATTCACCCATTCATTCACACATACACACATCCACTCACACATCTGTCTGTTCACTTGTTCAGGGACAATTAGTTATTGAGTAGTAGCTGCCTTAATTGAATCTGAAAAGCACGCTCATTACAATGACGTAGAGGGAGTAAGTCATGAACAACTTTTCCTCATCCCTGTCTTCCATTATACAGGATGAAAGGTCACCCCATAGTGAAGAAGCATATTAAATCATTCATGTTCTGATCCATCAGACCTCATTTCAGCAGCAAGTTGAAGGAAATCAGATCCTCTGCCCTATAAAGGAAGTTCAAAATTTTTGAAAAGTTTTCTCCCAAAAGGTTCATACCATAGTAAGAGCAATGAAGACAGATACCAGTCACTCCAGCTTCTGAGAACTCAAGTTCTGAATGAGTGAGTCCTCCCACCTTTTCTCAGCCCCCTGTGGACTATTGAGTCTGTAGCAACTGGAAAACCCAGTGTCACTCCAAGAGCACCTCAGGTCCTATTACCTTAGACTAGCAAAGGTGTCCCTTCCATGTCCTCACCCCAACATCTCTGATGAAAAAGACAAAGACTTTAGTTTTTATTAAACCAAGTCAAATACACAGGGTTCTAAAAGCTTATGGGCTCCAGTTCCCACTCTGCTCACTCATTGCTTCCTTATACCTGTTCTGTAGGGGTTTCTTATCTAAGAAGAGACTTACAGTTGGCCAGGCTGACTCCCCTGTAGCCATCCATTCCATTTCTTTTCAGAGTTCTGGCGAACTCACAGCGTTCATAGACCTTAGCCTGGACAGTGACAGAAAGCAAGAGGAATCCCAGGGTGAGGAGAGCCTTCATGTTGACCTGGAAGCTGGATCTGCTGCAGGCTGACTAAAGAAAGCAAGCCTGGTATTTAAGCATCCTCCAGGTTCCTCCTTTCTCTTGTAGCTGTGGTCTCTAACTTTTGAACTATGTGT
This sequence comes from Microtus ochrogaster, assembly GCF_000317375.1. Classification (NCBI taxonomy): domain Eukaryota; kingdom Metazoa; phylum Chordata; class Mammalia; order Rodentia; family Cricetidae; genus Microtus; species Microtus ochrogaster. The sequence continues at coordinate 153,251 of NW_004949284.1, read as the reverse complement.
AAAACAGGAAGTTCCTACAATTCTGCCAGTTTGACCTTCTTTTCCCACAAGTTTGATAAGAGATGTTCTGGGGGTCTAGGAGTAAGTGCACAGTACTTATTTTAAAGTGCTTAAATTTGTGGCTCTTTAAGATAGCAAAGGTAGTTCTGCTTCTGCATAAGGATTTTTTCTTCAATTTTATTATGAAGCTACACAACCAAAAGAAAAAAGACACAACTAATATTTACAGTTAAAAACCAGCAACTACTTTTCGCCAACATTCCATCATATCAAATTATTGTTTGTGCATCCACCATTCTGCATTGATTTTTACTTGATCATTTTATTTGTATGTTTCCCCCCAAATGGACCTGCTGCCTGTAGCAGTTCTCTAGAAGGCTACATCATGTAACATCTCATTGCTTAGCCAGTTTCTACTCTAGAATGTTTTCATTGATGTTGTTCGTTTTGTGTTACTATTATAGGTGAGGCTCCTATTAACATTGTTCCTAGCTCCTTTTACACCATGCCTCTCCTCTCCATGTTAAATCATAAAGGGTCACCATAAGCAATAGCACTTCAAAACTCAAGTGGAACCAAACACATAAATCTAATGGTTTGTAACCTTTAAAAGAGATCATCTGAGGAGACTGCTGGTATTTTTCAAATAATGTTTTTATTTGCTGTTACAGAGAAGACAATAACAAAAACTTTCCCATCTTTAATTATTATTTTTATTTTACATGTATATTTATTTTTACCTGCATGTATGTCTATAGACCCCAAGTGTGCCTGGCCTTATGGAGGCCAGAAAAGGATGTCAGATCCCTGGAGTGGAGTTAACAGTGAAGTTACAGTTGTGGGCCACTGTATGGGTTCTGGAAATTAAACCTGGATCCTCAGAAAGATCCAGTTACTGATCTTACTGAGTTATTTCTCCAGCCTCTTTGGGCATCCTTAAATATGACAGTATCAGAAAGCAAACACATTGGGCCCTGGATCTGTACTGGAGGACAGATTCCATGTCACACACAGTCACCCTAATTTTCATCAGTGGCAATTACTGTGCTGGACATGCAGAGAGCCCCTCAGTATGTGTTTGTCATCCTTAGTCAAAGTGAATGTCCTGATCTAATGTGTCTATTAGAAAGGGAAGTGGTTTCCTAAATATAACACCAGTAGCACAGACACTGAGAGAAACAAGTAATAAATGGGACCTCCTGAAACTGAAAAACTTCTGTAAAGCAAAGGACACAGTCAACAAGAGCAAGTGACAGCCTACAGAATGGGAAAAGATCTTCTCCAGTCCCACATCAGACATAGATCTGATCTCCAAAATATACAAAGAACTCAAGAAATTGGACACCAAAAGATCACATAATCCAATAAAAAAAATGGAGTACAGACCTAAACAGAGAACTCTCAACAGAGGAATCTAAAATGGCTAAAAGATCCTTAGCCATCAGAGAAATGCAAATCAAAACAACTCTGAGATTCCATCTTACACCCGTAAGAATGGCCAAGATCAAAAACACTGATGACAACTTATGTGGCGAGGTTGTGGGTAAAGGGAACACTCCTGCATTGCTGGTGAGAGTGTAAGCTGGTACAGCCCCTTTGGATGTCAGTATAGTGATTTCTCAGAAAATTAGGAAACAACCCTCCTCAAGACCCAGTAATACCATTTTGGGGTATATATCCAAAGAATGCTCAATCATGTCATAAGGACATGTGCTCAATTATGTTCATAGCAGCATCGTTTGTCATAGCCAGAACCTGGAAACAACGTAAATGCCCTTTGACTGAAGAATGGATAAGGAAAATGTGGTACATTTACACAATGGAGTACTACACAGCAGAAAAAATGGCCTCTTGAAATTTGCAAGAGAATGGATGGAACTAGAAAACATCATTTTGAGTGAGGTAACCCAGATACAGAAAGAGAAATATCATATGTACTCACTCATAAGTGGCTTTTAAACATAAAGCAAAGAAAACCAGCCTGCAGTTCACAACCCCAGAGAACCTAGACAACAATGAGGACCTTAAGAGAGACATATATAGATCTAATCTACAAGGGATCTAGAAAAAGACAAGATCTCCTGAGTAAATTGGGAGCATGGAGGCCTTGGGAGAGGGCTGAAGGGGAGGGAAAAGGCAGGGAGGGAAGAAGAGAAAAATGTAGAGCTCAATAAAATCAATTTTAAAAAAGGGAAATGGTGGTGTTAAAGTATTTGTCCAGTGTTAGGAGATATGGATAGAGACAAGATTTAATCTTACCTTATTATTCCCTTAAGAAAATAGGCTGAGCAAAAAATTTAAAAATAAAATAGCAAACAAAATAGCATAATTTCTGGGCAGGATTTGTTCTTAGAGAAATTTAATATATACTACATGTTTTATTCAGTAAACTATATGAATTTTGTCATCTTAAGAAAGATGGCAATATTTCCCAGGTTTTTGTCATATTGCAATGAACTATTATTTACTTATTTCTTTTTTTTTCTTAGGTTTGTTTGTTTGTTTGTTTTAGAGAAGGCCGTGTTGGGTAGTCCTGGTTGACTGAGTTTGTAGGAATCTTCTTGCCTCTGTCTCTAAGTGCTGGTATTATGAACATTTCCACAACACCCAGCACAGCTTCCTTTTGCTTATCCTTGGCTCACAATCTATTTAGCTTCCTTGTGACCAAAAGTAGAAGAAAATTAATCCCTTATGCCAAGTGAGGGTGAGAATGGGGGACTTCAGGCCTAGAAAAAGGAATCCATGAAGATTCTCTCTAACTTTTGACTAATGTCTAAAATGCAAACCAACTGTAAAATGCAAGAATTTGAGGCAATTTATGATGTTTCTAAAGAATGCCCAGGGGGGGTGGGAGGATAGACACACAGTTCTGACTTGCCCTCCTGCAAATTCCATTGAATGTTGACTAAAGATTCTATAATGCTTACAGCAGGTGGAACCAACTGCTTTCTTTACCACATACTCTTGATGCTGAGGTGGGAGTTTATTGGAGCACAGGCGTTGGAGAGCAGCCTCAGAACCACAGTGAGACACGTTTCCCAAAAACAAACAAGGAGGCTGGAGAGAAGGCTTGTCAGTCAAAAACATTGACTGTTCTTGTAGAGAACCCAGCTTCAGTTCCTAACACCCATATAGTGACTCAGAACCATATGGAACTCCAGTGCAGGGGATCTGACACCTTCTTCTGGCCTCCACAAGACCAGGTACACATGTGGTTCACAGTCACACATGTAGGCAAAACATCCATACACATAGAAATGAATAAATACTTTTAAGTATGTAAGTCAACAAGGGCAATGGAAGCAGAGAAGGTAAGAGGACAGATGTGAAAAAGCTCAAACAGTTTATATCAAGATATAAAATGGTAGTCTAGAAGGCAGGGGAGCTGACACCCAAGTGTGCAGAATGGGGAGTCACAGAAAATCAAGGCTGGTTGGCAGTCTCTATGCAGAGCAGTTAAACCTGCAGGAGAGCAGATAGTTGACCTTTGAGTCTGCAGAGATAGGCAGGAAGTCATTCTTTGAGATGATGAACTAGATTCTGGATTTGACCATCATCCATTACACAGCTGTGTTCTAAAATATAGATTGTGATACAATGCTGCCTGGTATTTGGGAGGGAAGAAATACAAAAGGGAAGGGAGGTGAGTCACAAGAAAAGGGCAGATGCTAAGCTACAGTTTTGAGCTCGGAAGCTGTTGTGTGGAAGCACCATGCTTGGTCAGTTAGCCTGAAAAAGAGCAGTAGCCTACTAAGATTCTATTGTGCACTGAACCCCAAGACCTCAGGAGAATTTACTGTTGTCGCTGCAGCTGCCACTGCTGTCTCATGCTCTCTGCCCATTTTCTCATTTCCTATGCTCTGCCTTGCCTGCTCTGCTGAGGACAACAATTAGCAGTTTGAAGTTCACCCGCATGTTGTCAGAATGCAGTGTCCTTTCTTATTCTCTTCAGCAGCATTTTGAGTGTTTTTATTGCATTTTTGCCTGCAACTTTCTTTCTTACTGGTCTTAAAAAAGTACAAGTTACGCATGTTCCTGTGGAGCTGTGGGTGGGTGGTCAGTGTTGTGAAAGGAGGCCATGTGGAAAAGGCAGGGAGGAGATGGCATGCACATCTAAAGCAACCAACAAAATCAGTTTCAAAAGAAAAAGCATTTCTGTGTAAGAGATACCGAATGTTAAGACACTTCTGTAGATATGTTTGAAATGGGAAAACAGTCTTAGGAAAAGTGTCATTGGTTTTAAGCTCTTAACTAACTTTTAACAGTCTTCTATATTGGGTGTCTTTGCGTGTTTGCAGTCTAACACCCTCAGTGGACAATGCTGGTCCCAAGGTGTTTAACTAGCAACTCCAATTGCCTATGCAAGCCATTTACTTGTTCTTCAGGAACCAGGAAGGTTTTGCCTTTGTAGAGTTTATAGGATAATGATGAGGTGAAAACAGCTCTCATGTGTGAATTATCCAGTTAGCTCCAGTGTCTGTTTGGGAATAGACAGGATGATAATCTAGTGGGGGAAGTTTCCTCTAAGACCTACATAACAAGTACCCCAATGAGAGACATGTGGAAATTTAGGTAGACTGGGACTGAAGGACAGTGGAAGGATTGAAGAACATGGGGTTTGATTCCTCACTCACAACCATCTGTAATTCCTGTCCCACGGGATTCAATGCCCTATTTTGTGTGCACATACTTCACATACATGCAGGCAATACATTCATACACATAAAAAAGAAGACCATGGCAAGAGAAGGCTGGGGAAGGCACTGAAAGCAGTACAAGGTAGCTATTGAACAGCAAGGAAGATGAGATTGAAGGGCAGGCCCAGACCTAAGTGCTTAAACCCCAAAGCAATGGAATCTACAACTTAACCCCAAAGACAAGCAGGAACTATTTATGAGTACTAACCTGGAGAGTAACAGACTCAAAATCTTTTCTAAAAACCATGTTAGATTGGGCCTAAGAGAGCTGCTGTACATCCACCATACCTGGGTGCCAGAGCATATTGGGGCCTGGGTAGAAGTAAGAAGCTGCAAGAGGTATTTCTGAGAATATAGAGTCAAGAGTTGGTCACTGTCTAGACTGTGGGGCTATAAATGAAAAAGAAATAATGTTCACTTTTACTTATCAAATGTTCCAAGCTTTAAAGTTCTCACAAAAGTCATACGCATGAATATCCACTTTACAGATGAATAACAGATGTACTGCATGGCAAAGGAGGTAGCCAGGAAAACGCAGTAAGTGGCTTGGATTTAGAGTCAGGTAAGTTCACTCCTCTTTTATATCCACTACAGTACCTTGTAGAATTTAATTAAAAGGAGAATAAAGTCTTTCTGGACTCAATTCTAACCCTTGACACACTGTAAGGTATCCGTCTATCCACCCCAGTTCTCACCCTACACTATATATATATATATATATATATATATCAGGACTTATGCTCATATGTATATGGACATGAGTTTTCAGGCTAAAAGTTGGCTCTGTAGTTAAGAGTAATTGTCTCTCTTGCATAAGAACAGGGTTCAATTCCCAGTGCCCACATGGTGGCTTTCAACCGTCTGCAATTCCAGTTCCAGGTCATCTGACACACTGTTCTGACCTCTAAGGATAGCAGGCATGAACATGGTCCACAGGCATATGTGCAGGCAAAGCATCCCCACACATAAGATAAAAATAAAAATAAATATTTTTTTAAAAATCTAAGATGTGAGTTTTCTCCAGGAAATGCTCCTAAGAATCTGCAGCGCGGCTGTGAACAGGCATCCCAGCTACTGGTCAGCCTTTTGTATGAACACTTTTCCAATTCTCATTGTTTCTGCTATCTTCAGCTTTCAGACCAATGTACATAGAACCCGGGATGGAAGGCTTCCTCTTTGTACATGATAAGCAGATGTTTCCTTCCTACTTTAGCTACACTGTAAAAACACGTTCTGGGTTTACACAATGACTGGGTATTCCACATTAAGAAATATAATTGGGAAATTATAGTGCAATCTCTTAAGTACATTTTCAAACATTTATGAAATTCAGTCTTGTTCCCATTTTTGCTTCCTGTTTTCAAGGTTTCATTTCTGTATTCAGCGTGATTTTTGCATTTGAGGTTCCATAAACTGTTTCCATTTGTGTCTATGCAACAGTATACTTATTAAATTCACTTTTACTTAACTAGAGATTGTTTATTTCAACTTCTGAGCTGTAATAACAGTACAAACTGTTGGGAAGGTTGAGTAAACTGTCACAAACTAAAACTTTAACATCTTTTCTTTCCTCCTTTCCTTGGTGCTGGGGATCAAATCCAGGGTTTTTGGATCCCTGTTCTACCACTGAGCCTCAGCTCAAATTTGTATGTATTCATATAACAGAAGATGGCCACCTCTTCCCTTTCTACAACACTCTTATTTTGAACAATAGTAATGGTAATTTAAGGTTGCTTTTGTTTTCAGGTCCCCATACATATTTCCCTTTGCTCTCTTCCCTCAGACTGCAGGCAAGCAATGTCCCATTGCCTTCTACCCTCGCTTCTAAGATATACAGATGGTCACTCTAGACCATATTACTCCTCTCTCTGTCTGTCCTCTAGCTCTTGGAGATATCTAGATGTTGGCATGGGACACTCTACCTCTTAGTCAAGTAGAAATTGAACTCTGAAACACAACACCATTTATACATTAAAAATGTATTTGGGAGGACAAAATGGTTTTTATTAGAGGTAAGGAAATACATATAGCAGGTATATATAGAGAAAAGACCCTCTGCAAAACAAAGTGGGGATTTGGAAAGCCAAAGCCCATCCTCTCCTTGAGAGCCATTTTGTTTGCTTTTTTAAGTCTTTGAGGGGATTTAACCCTAAGTTAGGGTTAGTTGGTTAGAAGAAAATCCATAAGGTCTTTGTTTCAAAGCTACTGGGTTTTGTCTCGGGTCAGATGAGTGAGGAAGAAGTCAGTTATCATCTTTATTACCTAGTCATGGTTCCTTTCCCTATCTGTCTGTCTATCAGGGAATCTGTCTAACTTATTTTCTCCTCTCAGAGGTCAACCTAACCATTGAAAGTCTGGGGTAGCTCTAATTGTTTCCAAGCTGGCAAAGATGGTGATATACAAGGGGTAGCAGTTAGAATGCCTCAGAGGATAGCCAATCTAATGAGCCACAATAAGATAAAATTCAACAGATGGCAAAGATCCAGGATGTGAGATCGCCCTGTGAGGGTAACATGGATCCTTGAAGTAGGTTATGTGAGGTAGGTAGTGTCTGTAACCCACAGAAAATGAGGATCTTAGCACTTCTATAATCTCTACTGAGAGTGTAGTTTGGAAAAAGATGTGGAAGTTTGGGCCTCATTAGAGGAAAAGAACAAGCAAGAAAACCATCCAAGGAACTCTTGGCAGACTTCGTCACTGCTGTGCACTGCACGATCTATACCCTGAAGGAGGCCACTTGACATGGGATTCCCTGCTGTATGCTGTGAATACCATTGGTTAATTTTTAAAAAACTGTCTTGAGCCTATAGCAGAGCAGGGCAGAACAGAGAAAAGTAGGAAAAACTAAACTAAATGCTGGGAGAAGGAAGGTGGAGTTGGAGAAGCCTTGTAACCCCGCCAGAAATAGATGCTGGAATTTTACCTGGTAAGCCACAGCCATGTGGTGATATACAGATTAATAGAAATGGGTTAAATTAAGATGTAAGAATTAGCCAATAAGAAGCTAAAGCTAATGGGCCAATCAGTGATTTAAATAATATAGTTTCTGTGTGATTATTTTGGGAGTCTGGGCGGCCAGGAAACAAACAAGTGGCCTTCCTCACAACAGCCATTAGTTTGGCTACAGAGTTTAAGACTTCTCCCTGGCCAATGTAAGTTCAGTTGACCACAGACTCTCCTCCATTACAACCTCAGGGGGAACATAAAGAGATGAAGACAGTGAGAAAAACTCTTCAACATTTTTATTAACATAAGTCCTATTTAAGGTGATGTGTAATCATATTGCTTGCTGGACCATGTACCAGAACTCTGTAGAAGAATAAGGTCAGAGAAATGGGTGTTGAAGTTTTGGGTGACATAAGTTTTGTTTGTTAAGTCACAGTGTAACTGTGCAAATAGCTGTTTGTTAGGTCAGAGTCATGCACATAGAGCAAATGACTGGAAACTCTGTAAGAGAAGTCAGTTAAAATAATTGCCATTTTAGCCATATCCCCCCACCTGATTATAGTGCCTCTGCCCATGTACCAGACACAATGTCCAGTGAGGGAGAACACTAGGGCAGACCTGAGTGAAGTCCAGATTCTATTCACTGAGGTCACAACCAGACAACACAAAACTAGAAAAGAAAGACAACCCCATAGGATTTTTCAGCAGTTTCTCAGAGATATCACTCAGGTAATCCTGAATCATTTTCCTGAGTTTGTAAGTTTGACACAGAGTGTCTGGCAGCCCCCTTAAATGAGGCAATGAATACAGTTAGGTTTCAGGTAACATTACACATTACTCTTCCATAAAAAGAATAATTCAGAGTTTATAAAATACATTTTTTTTTTTAGTCAAGAAGGGATTCATTAGTGGGAAATAGTTTTTCAATACCATCTTACATGGTTAAGTATAATGTCTGAGCACTCCAGTCCTTGAACCAAGAAAAAAAATGTATTGATCATTTTAACCCTGACTATACTTTCCTACTGGCTGTTTAAGACCATGTAGATGACCATAAGCAATCACTTTCTTTTCAATGTCAAACCAGCTTAAGATGGAGTCATCAGAGGGCTTGGGAGGAACCTCTGATCCTCTGCTCTCTTCTTACCAGTTAGTCCATCTAAGTGAGGTCACACCAAGGGCCTTGCTTAACCATTGCTTCCTTACCCTTTTCAGCATATATATGTGTGCGTGCGTCCGTGCGTGCGTGCGTGCGTGCGTGTGTGTGTGTGTGTGTGTGTATTATTTTGTCTCCAAGACAGGGTTTCTCTGTGTAGTCCTGGCTGTCCTGGAACTCACCATGTAGACCAGGCTGACCTCAAATCAGAGATCTGCCTGTATCTGCCTCCAGAGTACTGGGATTAAAGGTGTGCACCACCACTGCCAAGCCTAGCCTATATATCTTATTTTTTGCTCAGGACTATACAACCACATGCAACTAGGGCAGAATTGCATACTAGCTGGGAGAAATGTGGGTGGATACTCTGGCAAAGATCCAGTGACCCTCTCCATCCTCTCCTTTTATGAAAGAACGCTTGGGGTCAGCAAGCTCAGTTGAGCAGATGTTTTTGAAAGTAGGCACGCTCATGAAAATGGCAGCTGCTCAGCTTGGGAGGTGGTGCTGTGCCAAACCTTCTTAATAAGATAAAGTTGAATCCAAGCTACATATAGAATTAAAAAAATTAGGATTACATATATTTTTAATTATGAGACTTTTTGTTATAAGTCTCAAGCACCCCCATGCCCCTTGATTGGACTTTTACATCTTTTTTTTTTTTTTGCTTGTGGTTTCACAAAACCTGAAAATTTAAAAAAAAAATAGAAAGTGTTTGGCACATTATCAAAATTCCTTGAAGGAATACAGCAAATAAGAAAAGGCAGAAAAGAAAACACATACATAGAACCAAAAATCATTACATGTTTATCTTGTAATCACAGTTTTAGATGATAGAAGACACCCTTCTTTGTTTTAACTACGATAGATTAGTGTACAAACCATGGTTAGAAAAGTCATTTTCTTCCCTTTTACTACGACCTTGAAATCTACCAAGGGTGGAACCCAAAACAAGAATTGCTGACTCCCCTAATTCTCAAAGATTGAGAAATCATTTATTTTACATTTTATAGTTTGCACTGCCTGTGGAAAAATCTACTCCTGCAACCATGCTTTGTTCTGTTCATGGAGTGATCTACTGTAGCCAAGCTTTGGCTTTGAATGCCGATAGAGAGAAGCAGCCGATCTACATGTACAAGCTCCACTAGAAACCAACTCAGGAATCCTGTTTGAACTTTACATCAGAGTTACTGGCTGAGGGCCTTTTAGACAGAAACTCCTCTCCAAGGATGAGCTCCCATTAGCCATTTTGGAGGTTTTTGTTGCTGTTGCTGTTGTTTTCTGTTTGTTTGTTTTTACCATAGACATTTTTATATCATGAGAAAAGCAATAGTATACTGTGTTGGAAATAGCTCAATCACCCGCTTGCTGTCCTTGAGGGCACAATGCCTTTACCCTTGGGGTGTTTTGTTCTCAGCCTGACCCAGGACAGGGATTTTGAGGCTGTTTTGAAACAAACATGCTTGAGATTGAAGTGGGAGGCCCAAATCCCACCCCACAACCAGAGCAGCTTCGGTGAGTTTAAACAGCACAGGAAAATTCGCCAATATAACACAAAAAATATTTGCTTCTCTGTAAATCTGGAGTCAGTCACTTATGCCCGACAGGAAACTTGTGTTGAGTGCTGTAACAAGTGGCTGTATTCACCAGCATGGAATTTTCCGATGAGTCTTACCTGTGGGGTCTTGCTTTGGAAAAGGGAATTGACAAGAGACACAACAGCATTTTGTTTTCTTTTGGAGTACTATAGGGAGCATTTATTTTAAAAGGCTATTCTGTGGTTTCTTCAAACTTGGTAAGGACATGGTTGCATGGCAGTCTGCCCTCATGAACAAACTGACAGAGGTATCTGCCTTTACCAGCGTCTAACTTGGGATCCCTTCCTGACTAGTCTGGAAAATCAACTGCTTGAAAACCTGTCCTCACAAACATTGTATGTTTGCAAATGGAGGCAGACATCCAAAATCTGGAAAGTACAGTCCCTCTACACAAAAGGGGGTGGTGCTTTGTTTTTTATTTCCTTGGAGTTAGGAGAGCAAGGGTATTCAGAGCACCAAAGCTTTTGAGATTCCCAGAGAGATCAGATTACATCCTCAGGGATTCCTGTGATCAAAACTTTTTAAGAACATGACTTTTTTAAATTTTGCATCAGGACTCTGTTTGTTTACTTAAGTTTTCCATGTCCAGCCAGCCCTCTGTTTGAGGAAAGAAAAGGGAGAAGGGGAGGATGGGGGGAACTTGGGGAAAAAGGAGGATTGGGATAAAGGAAGGTTGGATAGGGGAACACGGAAGCACAATTCTTAGATAAGGGAGCCACCTTAGGGTTGGCAAGAGACTTGAACCTAGAGTGGCTCCCAGGAGCACAAGGCGATGTCCCCAGTTAGTTCCTTGGGCAGCTGAGGATAGGGAACCTGTAATGAGCCTATCCTATAGCAATA
>NW_004949284.1:139123-141462 GCF_000317375.1 Microtus ochrogaster | reverse complement strand
AACTTGTTTTTTTTTCCTTTTCTCAATAAAAAAAAAAATTGGAAGAATAAAAAAAAATTGCATCAGGGTTTGTTGGATCCTATATATTCATCCTGCAGCTTTTTAGCACATTCTGGGTGGTCTTGCTGGTAAAGAAAAATTTGGACATAAGGATTTTCCCTCTTGGTTACAGAAAGGCTTCATGAGTTGAAAAAAAGCCTAAAGTTTTCTTCCTAAATTTTTAGGGGTTTAACTTGTTCCATCTGTCCAAGAGACAAGCCAGCAGGGACCCTTTATAATATCATTAACTAGTAAAGATAGTGGTTGCCTCCATCTTACTGAGATCTCCAGCCAAGATGGTAGCAAACTACATGGTTGCTTTCTGCTCATGGTAAGCTCATCTCCATAATAAAGCAATCCCATCACCCATCAAAGCCCAAGTCCCTGTGGGGTCACTCATCTCGAAGACTAAAGTCAGTGTAAGGTTTCCTTCAGACAGCTTCTAGAAAGAGAGGAGAAAATTTAGCCACTATCCAATTTTTAGGTCAGAACAGTAGTGGACCTGTCTCCCTCTCAGAAGTGAAGAAGGGACAGGGAAGGATGTGAGGGATTGGCACTTTGAAAATTCTCAGGGTTTGTCTAAGACACACAGAGTAACTTTCCAATTCTTCCTAAAGAATATGCCTGCTTGATTTCTCAGAAAATTAGGAAACAACCTTCCTCAAGACCCAGCAATACTACTTTTGGGTATATACCCAAAGGATGCTCAATCATACCACAAGGACATGTGTTTAACTATGTTCATATCAACATTGTTTGTTGTAGCTAGAACCTAGAAACAACCTAAATGACCCTCAACCGAAGAATGGAAAAGGAAAATGTGGTACATTTACACAGCATAAAAAAATAATGACATCTTAAAATTTGGAGGCAAATGGATGGAGCTAGAAAACATCATATTGAGTGAGGTAATCCAGATACAGAAAGACAAATATAATATATACTCACTCATAAGTGGCTTTTAAACATAAAGCAAAGAAAACCTACCAATCACAATCCCAGAGAACTAGACAGCAATGAGGAGCCTAAGAAAGACATACATATATCTAATCTACAAAGGAAGTATAAAAAGACAAGATCTCCTAAGTAAACTGGGAGCATGGGAACCATGGGAGAGGGCTAAAGGGGAAGGGAGATGATGGGAAGGGAGCAGAGAAAAATGTATAGCTCAATAAAATAAATAAAAAAGAATATGCCTGCTTCTAGCACCCAGCGTAAGCTAACATCGCTGTGGAGCCAAATGTCATGGCACACATGTGGAGGACTGGTTCTCTTCTTTCACCACGAGGATCCCAGGGATTGAACTCAGGCTGTCGGGCTTAGCAGCACCTTTACCCACTGAACCATTTTGCTGGACCCTCTTTACGTTTTGAGACAGGGTCTCACTATGTTGCCCAGGTTTGCCTTGAACTCCTGATCCTGAGATTACAGGATTATGACACCAGGCCTGCTATGGTCCATTTTTCAGGAGCAAGAAAGACCCTGTAACTCCCTTTATCCCACCCCATCTGTTTCAACTTTCCTGAAGAAGGGGTACTGAATTGTTCAGGTAAAAATGGATACTTTAAAATAAATCAAGGGAAATGAAGTTGGGAACTTAGCTCAGGGGCAGAGTAGCCAGCACGAGGCACTGGGTTTGGTCCTCAGTTCCAGAAAAAAAGTCAAGGCAAGTGATTCTTCTATTGCTGCTGTGTTTGCTGTACTCTTTGTGGTTTATAAAATAAATTAGCATTTTATTCTAAGGAAAATCAATGTTGATAGGGCATATGTATATACATATCAAGGCTATGCATGATTAGTATGTGAATCCAGATGCAGCTTTGCTGGGTATGGTGGTGCTGGGGTGGAATTCTAGCACTAAAGACAAATGCAGAAGGACCAGAGTTCAGAGTCAGCCTTGGCTACACAGCAAGTGTGAAGCTAGCCTATGCTATATGAGACAACCAACTAATAAACAAAAATATTAAGTATAGTTCTAATCTTAAAGTATTGTTATATAAATCAGAATTTAGGGAAGTTATAATTAAAAACAAGAACTGAAGCTCACTGGTGAGCACAAGCCCTGGCTTAGTTCTCCAGCACGGCACATGTAAACAGCAGGACCTGAAAAGCACACCACACAACCTGAATGTATCCTTTCTGAAAGTTAGGGTGATTTCTACCAGCGTTATGCAATAACACTACATTCAGCCAAACTTCTTTGTAGGATACTAGTTTAGAGAGTCAGTCTATTAATACATTTCAGTAACCCCTAGTATATCACTCAGGTGCTCATCAGCAATTATCTATTGTAGATAGAT
>NW_004949284.1:137612-138973 GCF_000317375.1 Microtus ochrogaster | reverse complement strand
GATATAGATATAGAGAGAGCTTCGTGTCAAAAGATCATGAAACCAAACCCATGACTCGCATACGCATACACATAAATCCATACAATTTAAGCTTGGTAAGCAACCAGAAACAAAACTGTAATTTCAGATGAATTAGCAGCTTGTCTATGGTGACTGTGCTGAAGTGGTTTCCAGATGCATCTAATCTTCTCTGGTATGATTATTGGGATGAAACTAAGTTGGTTTGAACAGAATTGAGCTGTGGCTGGCTGTGTTGTAGGTTTGAAACAGAATTGAGCTGTGGCTGGCTGTGTTGTGGGTTTGAAACAGGGTTGAGCTGTGGCTGGCTGTGTTGTGGGTTCGTTTGCTTGTTAGCATTGTTTTCCACCTCTTCAATATCATAAGGCATAATCAGCAGACCCTGAAATCTGAGAACTAACCATATCCTCATGCTCTATCTACCTGAACTTCAGGCCCTGCTACTTTTCAGAGCTGGTCATGAATGTATTGCTACTGAAGGGACAGAGTGCCAGCCTAAAGAGCTGTTGGTGTGTTGTCTTTGTTCTCAGGGTAGACTCTGCTTCTATCAGGGGTGGCCACTTGCACATTTATTGTCCACCCATCCTCTGGCCTTTGGAGAGGAAGCTTTCCTATGCCCTGTGAAGGATGTTCACAGAACACTGAAAACACTTGTTAAAAGAGACAGTTTTGTGCTAGTTTTCACTTTAACAAGGTTTTGATGTGTTCACACATGCAAGGAAGCTAAATTTTAGATATTTTTCTAATCAAGGTTTCTCTTTGCCTAGAGTGTATGGAGAAGAGGTTCCAGAATTTTATATTGGTGGGACTTTTCTTTATTATACATTGCCATTTTTACTAGAGAGATGTGGAGTGGGCATGGTGGCACATACCTTGAACCGCAAAACTCAGGAGGCAAAAGCAGGTGGGACTCTGCCGACATAGCAACTTCCAGGACAGCTGGGGCTATATAGACAGACCCTGTCTCAAACAAACAAAGATGTGGTAATGGATTTTCCCATGTTCTATATTTACAGATGCTCTGTTGTGAATACTCATGTATTTTTGCAGGGAAACAGGACAAGTGAATGCTGTCCTACATTGTTTACACACCTGTGATTTCCCTCCACTGTGAATATTTTCATGGCATCTAAGACAACTGTGATAAAGATGCCACGCTGCTTATAGGCATCCTTCATTTTCTTCTTTTACATATCTACCTGAGCAAAACTCTGTACTGAAGGGTTCCCACATGGCTTACATTCATTGATTCCCCCGAAAATCCTTACAGGTTCAAAAACCATTGAGAAGAGATGAAGATGTCCCCATGTATGTAGATGAAGATGTCCCCATCCTCCTCTATG
>NW_004949284.1:131730-137268 GCF_000317375.1 Microtus ochrogaster | reverse complement strand
AGATGTCCCATCCTCCTCTATGTATGTAGATGAAGATGTCCCATCCTCCTCTGTGTATGTAGATGAAGATGTCCCATCCTCCTCTATGTATGTAGCCTCTCTGCTTACTCCTCACACTTGCATATTCTGTATCCTGTCTGAACTGCAGCGACCAGGATTTTTCCTGGAATTTTAATAGACATCTTCAATGTTCTAGTCCTCCTTGCTCTTTTTGACTCTTGTTTTGGGGGAAGGGGCAGTATCCTGGCATCATCTTCTGTAACATTTCTTCTAGGAAGGACCCACCAAAGCCCATTCCTCCAGGATGAAATTTACAGTCACCTTTTCAAAAGTCATATACTTGTTGAAGGCTGTGTGGGTCCAACACAGATAATTTTTTTTCCTAACTGGACTGGAAAGGAGTCATGAGGAATAATCAGACACAGCTTACACAGTCATGATGGAAGGGCATCTCAGGGTCTTTTCTCCTAACAAACTCCTGAAGATCTCTCACATTTATTATTCAAACAGTTTATATACCATCACCTCAATTGAGCGGGAAAATACATTAGGCTATTAGGTAACCAGGTGAATGGCCTTCTGTCATGTCCACATCTGTATGCTAGCTGTCACATAGGCCTGAATTAGCATGCCTATAAGACATCCTCCATATTACAAAAGGAAGGAAGCACCAAACCTCCTGATCCTTAAGTCATCAGCTTCAGCCAACACCTCTTCTGGGGTGATCTACACTTATAACAATAGAGAAGGAGGAGCAGCACATCCCGACTATTGTTACACAGAGACAGCTTGTCTGCAGAGCTATGTGACCACCTCAGACCGGGCCTATGGCTTTTGTGCCATACAGAATATGGGCCTACAATCCACTCTCTCTTATTAAATTTTAACAACCCCTGTGCGTTTGCAACAGGACAAATGGGTCGTGCCCAACGTGGGGCAATACTCTTTTCAATAGTCATCCATAATGAACCCTTGTTTGTTCGAGGTTTGTGGGTTCTTTTCCTGCATGTATATCTGTACACTATATGCATTCCTGATGCTCATGAAGTCAGAAGAGACCATTTTATCACTTAGAACTGGAGTTACAGATGTTTGTGAGCTGCCTGTGAATGACGAGAATCAAACTCAGGTCCTTTGGAAGAATAGCCAGTGCTCTTAAACACTGAGCCATTTCTCTAGTCTGATGCATACATCCTTAATCTCTAATTTAAAGGAACTGGCAGGCTGAGTGGATTACAAACCAAGGCTTGAGTATCCTGTTGTGTCACAACTGCTCCTGAATTCAGTGGTTACAAATCTAAGGACGCTGAACTACCCAGGGCTGTTTTCATTATTCAAGTCAACTGGTTGACTTTTTTAACTTTCCTGCTCTGTTCCCTTTGCCTTCAGGAAGTTCTTTGAACTTACAGGAATGATCACATGCCTCAAGAGGGGCTCCCTCTCAGCTTCCAATATTTTTGCCCATTACCCTTAAGTAAATAACATTTAAACAAGCAAAGTGAATGTATGGATGTAGACTTTCTCTGCCATTGAATGTCTCTACCACTAAATGGCCAATAAATTTCAATGAGAAATAGGTCAACTTCTGTTTATGCCAGTCTATAAAGAGCTATTCCTTCTGCTTCAGTGGTGAGGACAGCTGCAGGCCTCTTCCTTCTTCCTCAAAAGAACCCATTAATCCTCTATAATTTGTATGTCATTTGTGTTGCTGTTTTGAGATAAGGTATTTGAATTACCTATGGAGCCCAGGCTGGCCTCAAACTCCAGATCCTCATCTCTACCTCCCAAGTCCTAAGATTACAAGAGTGTTTCACTATGTTCAGCTTGTGTTTCTTTTCTTCTTCCTTTCCTTTCATGGGGTGTATGTATGGTGTGGTGTGGTGTGGTGTGGTGTGTGTGTGTGTGTGTGTGTACACACATATGAAGGCCAAGGGTTGGCATTTGGAGTTTTCTTCCACCACTCTGCCCCTTATTGTTTTTAACCTGTAACTCACTGACTTCACCTGATTGGCCAGTGAGCTCCAGGAATCCACCTGGTTTTGCCTCTCCAGCATTGTGATTACAGGTCAGCATCACTCTGTCTAGCTTTTTATGTGGGCACTGAGCTCAGATCTGTGCTTGGGGAGCAAGCATTTTATCAACTTAGCTACCTTCCCAGCTTCTCTTTTCTTTACACTTTCCTTTATTGCAGAAGCTTGAGGGGATTTGTATGTGTAAGGCTGGTAGCCTGGTAAAGAGATGGCTCTTCCAGATTCTGTTTAGGAAGGAACAAGATTGGTGTGGAAGGATTTACCTTTGTCATCTCTTTTCTGGGGCTGAAAGAACCTCGATTTTCAGTGGTCATTCCTGGGTTACCATGTTGATGCATGAAAACACAGTCAGCATCCTGGCAGCAGAGGAAAGAAGCAGAAAAATCTACTCCCTATTGTAGTGATGAGGCGAGCAGGCCTGCTTTTTGTCCCACCCGGTCCCGCATGGTTAGCTTTACACCCGGAATAACAACACAGAAACTGTATTCATTTAAACACTGCTTGGTCCATTTTCTAGCCTCTTATTGGCTAACTCTCACATCTTGACTAACCCATTTCTAATAATCTATGTAGCACCAGGAGGTGGTGGATTACCGGGAAAGATTCAGCATGTCTGACCTGGTGGCTGGTTCCATGGCATTCTGCCTCACTTCCTTCTTCCTCCCAGCATTCTGTTCTGTTACTCCACCCACCTAAGGGCTGGCCTATCTAATGGCCAAGGCAGTTTCCTTATTAACCAATGAAATCAACACAAAACAGAAGACCCTCCCAAATCACCATATTCTTCAGCAACAGTTGTGTCTGGGTGGTAAAGGACTATTTATTGACCTTTCCTAAAAAGGACTAGGCTAGGAATAGTAGCAACTTTGCAGTGATGTAGATGCCTTTGAGATACTCGTATTCCTTATAGAACTCAATAAACTCACTGGTTCACTAAAATAGACTTGGGTGAAATAATGTTTTTCATCTGTCATCAGATGAAAAACCTTATCTGGGATGAATAAATGTTTACATTTACCCGGAAAAGTCATGTGACATAATTGGTGCCCACATAGGAACTGAAAGAACCAAAGATGAATAGAGAAGGAATTGCTGCATCACCCCTGTGGCGGATAGTAAATCATGCAACTGGGCTGATCCAGGTGAGAGTGGAGTATGTGTGGGGGCAATACTAATGACCTTTCCTTGTGTGCACAGGATGGTATGTCTCCTTGGTGTAGTGGCAGTGTTTGCTCCCTGTGATGGCTAAGATGACATGCAACCAAAGCCAAGACATGTAAAAGTGGAGCATCTTTATGGAAAACCTTAGAATGACTGTCTCCTCTGCATGGAATCGGGTGATAGGCCTCCTTGACATATGGGTATAGGCACAGTCCCAAAATTACTGTTGTAGTAGAGAATATAATATATTAGACAGGAACATAAGCAGGCTGTTGTGGTACCCACCGCATGGCCGTTGTGAGCAATAAGACATGTAACTGAGTTGTAGCTGTCTACTCAGGAAAACTTCCCACAAAAAAAAAAAAAAAGAATTAGTGGGAATAGGCATGCAGATGTCACCCTTAAGAGCCTCCAATATGGGAGGAAAGTGGAAAAAGGAAAATGAGAAGCTGCTGTTGACCTACCATTTTGGAGACAGCTGGAAGGATACACAGGAAAGATGGCACATGTTATATGTTATATCTGTGTAAAAGAGCCAATCTTGTGTTCCAAAAACTTTTAACCCAAGAGAAGAATCAGACAGTAGAGGGAAAAATATGACGTGACAGGTTACTCTTCAGATCAAACTTTTCTTTTTTTATTGTTTTTACTGAGCTATATATTTTTCTCCACTTCCCTCCTTTCCTCTCCCCTCCCCTTCTACCCTCTCCTATCGTCTTCATGCTCAGAAGATCTTGTCTATTTTTTTTACTTCCCATGTAGATAAGATCTATGTAAGTCTCTCTTGGGGTCCTCATTGTTGTCTAGGTTCTCTGGGATTGTGATTTGTAGGCTGGTTTTCTTTGCTTTATGTCTAAAAGTCACTCATGAGTGATTACATGTAATATTTGTCTTTCTGGGTCTGGGTTATCTCATTCAATATAATCTTTTCTAGCTCCATCCATTTGCCTGAAAATTTCAAGATGTCTTTTTTTTTTGCTGTGTAGTACTCCGTTGTGTAAATGCACCACATATCCCTTATCCATTCTTTGATTGAGGGGCATTTACGTTGTCTCCAGGTTCTGGCTATGACAAACAATGCTTTTATGATTATAGTTGAGCACATGTCTTTGTGGTACAATCCTTTGGGTATGTTCTATTGGGTCTTGAGGTAGGTTGTTTCCTAATTTTCTGAGAACTCACCATACTGATATCCAAAGGGGCTGTGCCAGTTTGCACTCCCACCAGCAATGGAAAAGTGTTCCCTTTACCCCACATCCTCTCCAGCATAAGTCGTCATCAGAACTAACTTTTAATACAGAGAAGGGGATAAACGAGATTCAGTAGGCAGATGGAAGTCTTAATAATAGTCCAATGCAGGAAACTATGATGATCAGGGAATCCTCTGCATCTGAACTGCTTTCATTGGGAAAGACTTTTAAACAAGGAATGAAAGCCCATCCCAGCCTGACTTTATGAGACTGTGGGATACAGGAACATCTGAGATCGGTCTGCACACTGTGGAACCAGAGAACTTAAGTAATAAAACTACTCATTCCTTTTTGAGACAAATTTTTGTCATAGCCTGAGGTAATATAATCCCATTATGGACACTTGGTTATCATCAGCTAAGAGCCCCATGAATATCAAGACCAGAAGATAAGACAGGCATTAGTTCAAGAAAAGGGTGTGAGAAAGTTGGTGTTTGACATCCAGTTCACCCAGAAGACTTAAGAAAGGTAGATGCAGCAAGGACCTTGGGACCAGTGCAGGGGTGTAATGGCTTTGCTGAACCCCACACTGGGTGTGATATTACAAGATAGGAGCAGCTTTGGTGGATCCGAACTACTTAGACTAGCATACAAATTGGGGTTTCAAAGTGCAACATCACTCAAGAGAAGATTCACAGAAAACCAGAATTGTGTGGGACCATGGTCTATATTCTGTCAATTATATTTTAAATAAATGCTGATTGGCCAGCAACCAAACAGGAAGTAGAGGTAGGCCAAGGAGAACAGGAGACTGCTGGGAAGAGGGAAACCCATTCCTCTACAGTCCTGACCAGCCACAGAAGAAGCAAGATGTGACTGCCTTGCTGAAAAAGGTACTGAGCTATGTGGCTAACATAGACAAAAATAATAGGATAATATACGTTATAAGAACTAAAATGAAGCCTGAGCTAATGGGCCAATCAGTTTATATTTAATGTAGACCTCTGTGTGATTTTCTTTGGGACTTAACGGCTGTGGGAACCGGGCAGGACAGAAATCTTGGTCAACACCAGAGTACTAGTGAGCTTCTTGAAAGCCTGAGCAACAATTCACAGATGGTACAGATAAAACTGCAAATGAGCCAGGTGGTGGTGGCG
>NW_004949284.1:129559-130860 GCF_000317375.1 Microtus ochrogaster | reverse complement strand
GTGTGTGTGTGTGTGTGTGTGTGTGTGTGTGTGTGTGCATGTGTGTATTAATGCATTTGCAGGAAGCATAAGGTTGCTGGGCGATAACCTCATTATTTCCCTATGAGTTGTTGGCCAGGGAGCCCTTTAAGACCATATAAACCATAAGGCCCACTGCAACTGCTGTTGGTATACCAGAACTAGATAGCCCTGGAGACACTGCATGCTTTGGCATGGTAGGGAAAACTCAGGCTGGCTCAGGTGGAGGTTCTCTCCTGTTGGTCACTTTCATAGTGTTGGAAGGCACTATGTTGCTGGGGGAGATAGTCACCAGCAGTCCTGCTTGGCTATGTGCTACAGTACCAAGAAGCTGGACAAGAGCTGTTATGGGTACAACCAACTGCTTTCCATTTAGACTTAAGGCCTACCACACAGGAGGGAATTAACACCTAGTACTATAAGCCATGGCAAAAGTCTAGGGCTGTGGAAGTCATGGGCCCTAATGGGGAAGTAATGGGATATAATGTGGATGTAATGTGGCTGTCAAATTGTCTTCTACAACATGTGTGCTTACTCCCAGTTTCACTCTTGGTCATGTAGGGAAACTTCCCTTCTGCAGTGAGTAGTGTACTGAAGAGGCTCATAAGACTATTACAATGGCGCCGGGCAGTGGTGGTGCACGCCTTTAATCCCAGCACTAGGAAGGCAGAGGCAGGGGGATCTCTGTGAGTTCTAGGCCAGCCTGGTCTACAGAGCTAGTTCCAGGACAGGAACCAAAAGCTAAGGAGAAACCCTGTCTCAAAAATCAAAAAAAAAAAAAAAACTATTACAATGGCATAATGTTGTAATGTTCAGCGGTAAGAGGAAGAAATTACCCTCCATGGCTCAGGAAACATTACAGAAGAGGGAATGGAAAGGATGTAAATGAATGTGTTGTGCTTTTCCCTCTTAATTGAAACATCCTCTCCTTCAGGAACACTCACAAGGATCACTAAGTGAAGGAAACATACTAGGATCAGGAAGCTGTTGAAACTGGTAAGATTCACGAGGCTGCTCACCAGTGCCATAAAAACAATGCCTAGGGAAAGAATTCTCCAGCTAACCAAGCTGCCAGCAAGATGTGGTGCAGGGATGAAGCTTTCCTAAATTGTCACCCATGCTGATGTGGGCTTTCTGGTGATGCAACAGCCCTTTGAGTTACCTGCTCCTGTAAGAAAACCCTCACTTGGTAACCCAGACCCAAAAAGATGAATATGGGATGTACTCACTCATAATTGGTTTCTAGCCATAAATAAGGGTCACGGAGTCTACAATGGTGATCC
>NW_004949284.1:92440-128547 GCF_000317375.1 Microtus ochrogaster | reverse complement strand
AGAGAGAGAGAGAGAGAGAGAGAGAGAGAGAGAGAGAGAGAGAGAGAGAGAGAGAACCCTCACTTGTGATCCATAATAATGCCAATAAAATCACTAGTTCACTAAGATAGACTTGGGTAGAATTGCTTTGACAGTCTCTCTTCAGTGTCTCTGAGGTTAAGGAACATTTGTTGGTATCTTTCCAGGAAAAGGCACTTAATAATACTTCTTTCAGATACTATAGATTGCCTAGTGACACTACAGCTACATGTATTTGTAAACTCATTTTATGGTATTGCACTCAGACAAAATTGTTTTTTGTTCAATTTCTCAGAACATGTTCCTAATCTTAAGTGATGGTAGTTAGAGTTATTTATCTATCCAGTTAAGCTACGACTTTTACATATTATATAAATATTAGTATGGTATGTTAGCTCAATTTACTTTTGAGTAGGTACTGACAGGGAAGGATTCACTATTGCCATTGTAAGTCTTGTAACTTCTTTGTCTTTTGTTGTTTTGTTTTGTTTTTTTGTAATGACAAATTTTAATTCCCCACTTGTTTCTATATATCTATTGAAGGTACTTTCTTCGTGGTTAATAGACCAAATACATAAAATGCCTTAAAGATAAAACAATCTATTTAAAACTGATACCAACTTTATATAAATTACTGTTCTTACAAGGCATACACCTATTAACACAAACTCCTAATTCCTTCTTATTCTTTTAAGACTCTAGTGGATCACAAAATTATGTGCTGTGATGGCTAATCTTCAATATCAACATGACACACTTGGTAAGAGGCAGCATTCTCCATCAGAGTGTCCTGTAGGAGTTTCTTTGGGACATTTTCGTTAGCTGTTGTACAAAGCACCTCACCATGGCAGAACCATGCCTAAGCAAGAAGGCCTGGACTGTATTAGAAAGGCAATTGAAACTGAGACAGGGAACAAGCCACTGAGCAGCTTTCTTCCACGGTTCCTCCCTGACTTCCTCCATGATGTACCTGCAAGTGTGAGCCAAAGGAACCCTTTTCTCCTCAGGTTTTTGGACATGGTGTTCACCAAAGCAACAGAAGGAAAACTAGAATAAGATTGGCTACATGTTTGGGGTTGGCAAGATGACTTTGTAGAAAGGTACTACCTGGAACCCACATGGTGAAAGGAAGGAGAAAAGTGATTTTTTTTAAAAACGATTTATTTATTATGTATACAACATTCCTCCTGCATGTACACCTGCATACCACAAGAGAGCACCAGATCTCAATACAGATGGTATGTGTTTGCTTGGATTTGAACTCAGGAAGAGCAGCCAGTACTCTTAACTGCTGAGCCATCTCTCCAGCCTTCAAAAAGTGATTTCTTAAATTGTGCACTGATTTCCGAAGCAGACATATATGCTTGCCTGCACATGTGAGCATATACACACATACATTGTAACAATAAGAAGACTTGAGGCAGAGAGATGGCTCAGAGATTAAGAGCACTTGTTGCTTTGCAGAGGACTCGGGTTCAGTTCCCAGCACCCACATGATGGTTCACAACCATCTATAACCCCAGTTCCAGGGGATATGCCTCATCTGACCTCCATTGGTACCAAGTATGCACACACATGCAGTCAAAACACACATACATATAAACTTATTCTTGATCTTAACTTTTGATGATTCCCATGTGGATACCAACATTCATGAATATGTAAATCACTTAAAGAACTTCCCTTATTATCTTATATGTGATGATAAAGCAATTAAAATTTTATTTATCTAGGTCTCCCTACATAGCTTTAGTTTTTCAACAACAATTTTTGCAACTATAGTATTCTTGGCTGGCAGTATGTTAATATGTCCTATTCTTTTCTTGTGTAAAAGGTTTCTACTGAGAAATTTCATAATAGCACCTCTCTTGTACATATTTTCTCTTGATACATTCAAGATGCTCTCTGTGGTTTCTGACAGTCTGATTGTGACTTAGCCCTGTCAAGTTATTTGAAGCTTCTTTCTGTGTATGTTCATTTCTCTCTGATCTTCAAATGGTTCTCGGCCTGGTTTGAGTTGGAAGTGTCACCCAGCCCCTGGAATTCCAAAGGAGCAGGAAGTTCCATTTCAAGTCCCCTCCACAGGGAGCCGCCTTGGTCCAGACTCAACCTCCAGGAAAGCCCGCCAAGCAGTGACCCGACCCCAGGGAAGGTCAGGACCACTCCTACAGACTATTTAGGCTGCAGCCCAAAAAAGGAACACCAGGTCTCTGGGTTTTTGCATGGCCTCCCCTGCTCTCTTCCCCTCACCATGCTCCCAGGCCACCCAGGAGTGCTGCATTAAAGATGGGCATTGATTTGGTCTAATTTGGTTTGATTGGAATTATTTGCATTGGTGGAGAGGCACTTTTATAAGAATATACCTAACAGGCCTCTTTCCTCTAATTCTCCATTTCCAGCAACAGGCTTAGTGTTAGGCTCCTTAGTGCCACAAGACTCTTGTTTTACCCCTCCTCTACCTTCATAATTTCAGTAACAGTTGCCTGTTAGGTTTGTTGATTCTTTTGTTTGTTTGTTTTACGGAGGCAGGGTCTCACTATGTTAGGCCTGGTTGTCACTCTGTAGACCAGGCTGGCCTTGAACTAAGAAAGGTTCCCCTGCCTCTCCCTTCTAAGTGCTGGAATTAAAAGTGTGCACCACCACGCCTGGCAGGTTCACTGATTCTCTGCCTTGCTATGGTTTGGAAAAGTGTCCACCAAAAATGAGTATGTTAAGGACATGGTTCCTACATGTGGTGCTATGGAAGAGCAGGAGAAATTGAGAAGAGATGACCTATTGGAAGTTCTTAAGATTTCCTTAGCCCTAAAAAGGGAATACAAGATCCCAGTTGGTCCTCTCTCTACTGCATGGCTTGTGGTACAGTTTGCTTCAACATGTACACCCCAGCACAGCCACTCAGTATCAATACCAGAAACCCAAGGCAACAGGGCTATCTAACCTTGAGTTGGAACCTTGAAAAATGTGAGCCAAAATTAAAATAAAAAAAACTGTTGTATTTTATTATAGTTATATAAAGCTAATGCATACCTATTCACATCAACTACTCAATCCCTATGACAAGATTTTCAACACAGGTATATATTCTTTAGCTCCATAACTGCCTTACTCTTTGTTATAGTTTATATCTTTGTTTGTATTTTCAGTTTCTTCATTCATAAATTTCCTGATTTTGCTTAGTTGTCTATGCTTTTAATTTGCAAAGTATCCTTCTTGTGATCATTTTGAATTTTTTGGCAATCCATAAATTTCATTTATCTCAAGTTCCCTTTTGGAAAGCTCTGTGTGTGCTAGTGTGTGTGCATGTGTGCCCTCCACCTTAGCTTTCACTGAACCCAATGCTCAATGATTACATAGAGGGGCTAGCCAGCAAGCTCTGGGGACCCACCTGTCTCTGCCCTTCACCCCACCTGTGCTAAGATTACAAACACACCACCACTAAACACACACCAGCACACACACACCACCACCACATCCACATCCCACCATACATATACCACCACACACACACATACCCCTCCCACTGCCAGTACTGGTTGGTTTGCTTGAATGGTAGTGCTGGGGTCTGAATTCAAGTCATGTTTGTACAGAAGGCACTTTATTACCCAAAGCATCTTCCAATCCTATCTTCTTTAATGAGTGTCTTACTTTTCTATGGCTGCAGCACAATATCCTGACAAAAACTTAGATGAAGCATTTCCCTTTGGCAAACGGTCCATCGTGGAGAAGTAGCAGCAGTCTAAAGATGATTATGTTGCATTCAGTCAGAAAGCAGATGGGTGTCTGTGCTCAGCTGCCTTCCTTTTGATGCAGAATGGGATCACAGCCCATGGGACAGTTCTTCCCTCAAGCCTTCTTACCCTAACTAAACCTGAGTTAAGCTAACCCTCAAAGACATGCCCAAAGTTCTGTCTCCAGAGAGCTGGATATCAGCTGGACAACTGAGATTAACTATCACAAGCCATTGTTTCCACTTTTGTCCTAATAAATTTTGTTGAGATTTCAGCATTGAAGAAATCAACCGTCTTTCCCAGATTGTAGGGTCTACTTTTAGACTGCAAACTGTCTGTAGCCTTTAAAGAATCTGAATGTTTCTCAAGCCTTTTCTGGGAAGGTGCCCTCTCTGGGCTTGTATGTGGGTTGTGTTTTTGTTTGTTTGTTTGGTTGGTTGGTTGGTTGGTTGGTTCGTTCGTTTTTCAAGGCAAGGTTTCTCTGTGCAACAGCCCTAGCTGTCCTGGAACTAGCTCTGTAGACCAAACTGGTCTTGAACTCACAAAGATCTCTGCCCGCCCTCTGCCTCCCTAGTGCTGGGATTAAAGGCGTGTGCCACCATCACCCAACTATATGCAAGTTTTTAACTGAAAAAAATCTTGTTAAGATTTCAGTGCCACTGTGGTCACTTTAAGGTAATCACAGCACCAGAGCGCCACCTAGTGTCTGCATGTGGTACTGCTGATTTTGGTATCCTACTGATGTATGTATAGAATGAGGGAAATGTCCTGTTGTGTAGTCTGTAGAACCCCCCCCCCATTCTAGCCTACTGAAAAGTTTTACACACAAGGTTTCCATCTCTCCCTATTGTTTCATGGAATCTGCACACTGATGGACTGTCTTACTATCCCACTTATTATGAACAAATCCTACCACTTCTCTCCATTTTCAGCATTCATTTGCTGAAACTCCCATACAAAGTTTAGAACCAGACTCAGTAACAAAATCTCTTTGAGATACAAATTCAATTTGCATTGATTCTAAAAATTAATTTAGGAGAAATTACAGAATACTATTTCTTCCTAAAATAGCACATGCACTGATTTTTCATTTGTTTTCATGTATAAGGTTTAATACTTCTAGCAAAAGAATTTTGCATTTATTAAATTTAACATAAGTTAAATTGGTTTCTAAATTCTGTATTCATTGAGCATGCTCAACTTCTAGTTTATCTGAAGATTCCGTCACACTGTATATTTGTAAATAGTTCATAAAATCCATCATATTCTCCCTTGATTCCAAGATAAAGCAAATAAATTACTATATTCCTCAAACTGAGGAACCACAATGAATTTTAATGTACATATGCAATAGCACTGACACAGTGGCCAGTATGTATAACCTCTATCCTTTTTAAATTTGTGCCAGCCCAATGTTTCTTAAAAATGGCCAGTATGTGTTAGTCCTTTACCTCCTTTCTCAGACAGCCAGAAGTTCTCTTTAAACACTCAAGCATACTGCACATCATATTTGTCACTGAGAGAAGTGACACAAAAAACCTGACCAAACAACTTAAGGGTTTACTTTTGCTTTAGATTAGGGGGAATCCCAATATGGTGAGAAAACATGGAGGTAGGCATATGAAGCTGCTAGTCAAAGTGCATCCCCAGTCAGGAAGATTAGAGTGCCAGTACCAATGTTCAGTTCACTTTTTCCTTTTAGAATGCAGCTCATGATATGGTACCACCAAGTTACCCATCTAGATAACCCCTCATAGGTTTGCCCAGAGGTGTGCCTTCCAAGTGATTCTGTATTGTCAAGTTAACAATCAATATTAACAAATACTATCATAGGCTCTTCTTTGTTGTCCAGAGATAAGGTCTCACTGTGCAATCCTGGATGTCTTGAAACTCACTATATAGACCACAACGGTCTTGAACTGCTATTATCTGAGTGCTGAGATTTAAAGGTGTGCAACACCGTGCCCAGCAAAGTCTGAATCTCTTTAGTGAAATGTTTTCCCAAATTAAAGTTATTATGGACTTCCCTTTTACAAGATTTACAAAATTTATACAAAATCAGAAGATGGCAGTACACTACTGATATATATGTTATAGGTCAGTTGGTAGTGCTTGTCTGGTATGGAAAAAGCCAGATTGGATAGGTCTCTAACATTACAAGGCAAAACAGATGACTATAAAAACAAAAAGTATGTAAATAACTTTTCACCACTATAAAAACAAAAAAGTATCTCTCAAGTTGAAATTTAAAAGCACTCAAGATTCAAAGGATGGGGAATTTTACATATAATTAGGGGCAATTTACAGTGTTCAAAGCTCTCAACTGTTTATTTTCTTACTCAAATATTTGAAAAATTACTTTTTCTATACTAAGATGATTATTACAGTGATATTAACAAAAAAGGAGAAATAACCCTAAGAGCCATAGATAAGAACTAGTTGAAATTATGGCAAAATAAATTTGTTATCACATGGGCAGGGTAACTCAGGTCTATAATTGCTGCAGTTGGAAGGCAGAAACAGGATTCTGTGTTCAAAGGCAGTCTGAACGAGGCCCTATCTTAAGAACCGCAGCTTACTACAGAAATAGGTAGCCACTGCTGGATTTTGAGAATACTATCATCTGTGCTATAGAGACTGTATGCGGTAGCAAGGGCAGGAAACAGTGAGATTAAGGAATGGTGCTAGGAATTCACTGATGGTAGATGAACCCATAATGTATTGGATGTGAAATGTGATGAGTCAAGGAGGGGGCATCTCCAAGTTTTAGAATAAAGCAACTAAAATGAAGGTACTGATGTTGGCTCTAACGGGGGACTGAGTGGAATTTGTGGAAGTGAACATTTACAAATACATTCCTAACTACAGTTCAGGTATTATCATGGCTTAAAAGAACTTAAGGCCGTGGAGCTTGGCTTGATAGGGATGGACAAATAACTGAAAATTTAGAATCCCAAGAGCATTTTCTAACCTCCGATCACTTCTGCTGTCAGAATTCCTCAGAGCTTCCAGTCTGTAATGTGACTAAGATTTGAAAGGCTACAAGTCCAAAACCCACTAAGTAACACATCCTCAAATAGGGAGGGCGTGGGTAAATGGCATTTTGTGGCCAGGTTGGTAGCGACTAGAAGAGTATTCAACCATAGCTGTTTGTATCCATCTACCTTCTAGAGACCAGATGCTCGTAAATGAACTGCCACCAAATAAAATGGAGCCTAAACTTAGATACATTTAACAAGTCTTCTGTTTTGTTTCAAAGTAACTTATTTTATGTGCACTGGTGTTTTGCCTGCATGTTTGCCTGATCTTGGAGTTACAGACAGTTGTTAGCTGCCATGTGGGTGCTAGGAATTGAACCGAAGTCCTCTGGAAGAACAGTCAGTGCTCTTAAAAGCTGAGCCATCTCTCCAGACCCCACTTACCACTCAATAAAGCTAAGAATTAACCTTACTTCTCCAGAGTGTAAGCTACAACTATACAGTATTCTCAATTTCTACTCCAAAATAGGCCACTAAATATGAATATTGCAAACTTAAGCACAAACCCATGGCCTTCCAAAAAGCACTTCTTCATATTACCCTAAGCCCATATTTTTCATGGTATGACAATGAGAATCCCAGGCCACAGTTTGCACCCAACGCACAGGAGGTGGTCACCTAGCCTGTCAGGATGTTGTTCTGCTCGTCTTTGTAATTTGGAGGATGCCTGAAATAGATATGTTTATTCAGCCTACGTGACAGAGCTGGCATACAAAGCAGGAAGACGTGACAGCAGGCATAGGTAGATGTGGACATGACCACAACCATTCACTTGGTTACCTAGGAAACAGAATGCTAATGAATTTCCCCCAGTTTATGTTTTGGTAAATAAGGCTGCTAGGAAAATAAACGGAGGAATTTTCAGAATGTGAACTCAGGATTTCATGAAATTTACTGAGAATCTCACTCCTGATAAATCCACTGGAGTTGTCTCAGTAATTCCCACGCCTCCCCTCCGGTCAGGAAAAATAATTTAGGATCCGGACTGGCACCAGACCCCCGACATACTTAATGAGAATTTTTTGGTTTTGAGACAGGGTTTCTCTGTGTAACATTTCTGGCTGTCCTGGAACTTGCTTTGTAGACCAGGCTGGTCTTATTTAATTCACAAGATCTGCCTCTGCCTCCCGAGTGCTGGAATTAAAGGTGTATGCCACTACTGCCCGGTTCAATGGTACCTTCAGTTTGCTTTCATCAACCACTCTTCCCATTCCTTTTATGACAGGCCAAGTTCTTACCACATTTTTTTTCTCCTCCTTAACTGTAATTAAGTCACATAACTTAAGACTTAACTCCAGTTCTCAACTTCAAAATCATATGGCTACATGATTACCATTTCTTGGACAGCGGATACTAACTAGTCCTTGAATATCTCCTAATGCACTCCATCTTTTCACCTTGTCTCTTAGTCCACTGACCCTGTATGCTACCTACCCCTTTTACTCCTGATGAACAGTTATGAAGTTCACTGGCCTACCTACCACATCTTTTTCCCAACTTACTCTGCAACAAAGACATTTTGAAATAAATACTAACTGAATTGTGCCCTTTCTTACACACTAGTCAATCGGTGATACTTAAGACTTTTTTAACTACAAGTGTGTGGTGGGGGTTAATGTGTGCCACTGTACTTATGTACACAGTTGTCAATTCTCTCCTTAGACCATGTGGGTCCTAGAGATGGAACTCGGGTCCTCAGGACTGGCTGGCTGGCTACAAGTGCCTTTACTGGCTGAGCCATCTCACCGACTCATATGACTTACAAGCCTTAGGCTCTAGCATTATTAAATCCAGTACCTCTCGTATGTCTTACTACATGCTTCAGACAAACATTCTTTAAATTCCTACTACACTGAACATTCCTGCCAAAAAGATTTTTTTTCATAAGACCCTCGCTCTCCCAGAAAGCAGGTGTATCTCTCTACCAGGTCTTACTCATCAGGTTTCAGGATACTGTTAAGGAAATAAGCCAACGCTTTCCAATGAGCTGAGTGTGGGAAGCTTATTTCATGTAAGGTCTGATTGGATAGACATGAGGATTTAGCGGGTAAAGTGACTCACCACAAAAGCCGAATGACGAGAATCCTAAAACCCAAGTAAAAAAAAAATAAAATAAAAAGTGCTGCAAGTTTTTTATCTCAGGATTTTTTACTGTGATTCAAAGTGCTAACAGACTCACCCATCTAATCACAAGCCACAACCTTGAGTGTGCCATCAGACAGAAATGAAAGAGATGCTATCTCAAGATGCAAACCAAGAACTAACCCTCTGTTATCTTCTGGTCTGATAAGCAAGAGCCTACACAACAGAAACATAAGGATAGGGTTAATTGGTAACTTAGGCTACCTTCAGACTAGAGATTCTCCTACCTCTATTTCTAAACGGTAGTAATGTGTGTACCACACCTGGCTCACTATAGGTTTTTTAAAGTATGTATCTGTCATCCTGCATACCTGATCAGAACCAATGTCAGCACATAAATTCCTAAGAACTCTGCTAACAAAAGATAAATCAGAAAAGGCCCACAGTAATGTTAGAAAATAAACCTATTTCATGATTAGGGTTAGGAAACAAATAGAAAGAGAAGACTCTTAAGTCCTTAAATGGGGGGCAGGATGGACACTTTGCCCAGGTTGGAACTGTAAGGTAGAGTGTCTAGCTATGCAGGAAACCTTCAGTTTGGATGCAAAACACAGCAGAAACTGTTCTCAGTACTTTTCACAGCTTAAAAGCAAAACCCTCTATTGTTAGCATAGGGGTTTGGGGAAGTGTAAACAGACAGAAGTTCCTAACCAGGAGCCAACTTTTCTAAGCATCCCAAATTCAACACCATTTTCAACTACAACCTAAGTTTGAGGCAATGCAGGCTGTGATTGGTTACTATACAGTTTGTGTTCTAGAGCCTTATTCTAATAAATATTCTAATAATTATTATTTTAATAATTATTCTAATAAAAATTCTAATAAATATTCTAATAATGCCACTTGAAAAAAGCACAAGAAACCTCACAACACCACAGAAGTGCTGATGGTAACACGCTTTATCTTGCTTAGCGTTGTCACCCAACATAGTCAGAACTTTATAGCTAATAAACCTGGAATCAAATTAAACATTTGTGTACCGGTTTCTCTGCTTTTTGTTTGTTTGTTTTTGTTTTTCAAGGTAGTGTTTCTCTGTAGCTTTGGAACCTGTTCTAGAACTAGCTCTATAAACCAGACTGGCCTCAAACTCAGAGATCCACCTATCTCTGCCTCCCAAGTGTTGGGTTTAAACACATGGGCCACATATTCTCTCTCTCATATAGTCCAGGATGGCCTGAATCTCATGAGGATAAATCTGAACTTCAGATCCTGATGTGCCACCACTGTAGCTAGTTTTATGTAATGATCTTTAAATCAAACACAGGCTTCCTGCATGCTATGCAACTACTCTAGCAAATGAGTTATAGCTCCAGTGCAAATGGATCAGATATCTGAAGAACACATCTGTTACTATTTAAAAGTATGTCTTATAATGTTCCCAAGTGTAGTGGTATGTTGTGATCCAACAAATAAAGCTTGCCTGAAGATCATAGTGCAGAGCTAAGCCACTAGTTAGCCATAGAAGCCAGGCAGTGTTGGCACATAGCTTTTCCACTAGGGAGGTGGAGGTGGAGACAGGAGTCATATGGCTGGGCACAGACAATAATAGTAAGGCGGGAGGAGACAGGAAGGCGCTCAGATTCAATCTGAGGTTTCACAAAAACAGGATACCTACCCCATTCGGTCTGAGCACTAGCAGAGGTAAGAACTCTTAATGGTTGGCTGCTCTGCTTCTCTGATCTTCAGCATTAACCCCTACATCTGATTCTGGGTTTCTATTATTAAGAACAGTTAGAACATGTTACACCCAAGCCAGCTAGTAAACCACTGCTGTAATCTAAAAACAGTTTTACTTCTAAAGAATTATTATTTAATGTCCACGAGTGTTCTGCATATACAACTTTATACCAGAAGAGGGCACCAGATCTTATTACAGATGGTTGTGAGCCAACAAGTAGTTGCTGGGAATTGAACTCGGGAATTCTGAACAAGCAAACAGTGAGTGCTCTAAGGAGCTGAGCCATTCGTTACTTTAGGCCAGGTTTTCACTTCGAAAGGACTGGTGACGTTTCATAATCTCCCTAAGACGAGGCAATCATAATTGTATCCAGATGGTTCAGCAAAGATGAGCCAACCCCTGCAAATTGTCCCCCACCCTCCACACATGCACTCACAGAATATAAATGTAATTAAAATTTTAAGAATATGCCAAAAGAAAATAACCACTCAAGGAGGTTGGCTTAGACAAAATACAGGTGACATCTAATTTGTTAGTATTGCATTTTCCCCAGATATTTCTCAAAGTGAAACAAAATAAACTATAAGTAAATCAAAAAGGACAAACTGCAAAGTATTATCAAAACTTTTTATTTTCAATACAAGATAAATACCATGCTTGTTTCTAGTGCAGTTTAAGGCCAACAATGACCATATAGCAAACTGCTCAACAGTCACCTAAATGCTAAAGAAAGGAAAGACAAAGTAAACATTAAACACAAAATTGCAAGTACAAACATTTTAATAAAATGGGAATGAGCCTTTTGAAAGAAGCTAATATGGAAGTCTAGTTTTCATGGACATCAAAATGATGCCTATTTGATGGAATATTACCTTACCTTTTGCACAGAAATCTTATGAAGTCACCACACCACATTCAATAGCTAAAATTTCAAGACTTTTCTTTGGCCTTCTGATATTAGACAGCTTATTTACAAAGGATGATTATTCAATAATTCATGAGTACTGTAATATGATACAATTTTTTGTTGTTAAGGGCTTTCCATTAAAAATTGTAAAACAACTTTGTAAGGCTGTTCTGGACTGTAAACTACTTTGCTAATACACCACGGGATGCAAAAGAAAAAATACTAGACCTCTTTAAGGCTAAAGTCATAAATGTTATAGATACAGTCCTCAAAACACATTATAATTCAACCCAAAGGGTCATTTCCCATTAAATACCACCTGAGTACAATTTCCAAAAGAAAAAAAATAAACATGAATTTACCACTGTATTTTAAAATAATTTGCATACAGAAAATGATGAGAAGTGTTAAGCAGTAACAGTGTAGCAAAAAATACACCTTCAAAATGAAATATTTCTACTAAAAGAAGGGTCTCTCCAATTATGAAATGAATGTAATTTACTCCCATGGTAGAGTGTCAGGTACTCCCACATGAAAAACTGCTCGTAGTATTTACTATCCACAGATACCATTTAAGTCAAAATTTATGTGACTTCAATTAAATTTTACCTAATATTTTAAAAGCCTCCCATTACAATATAATTAATGTGATGGGACATCTTTAAAACCCCGAAATCTGGCTATACGTAACCAAGAGTTCATCCACCCCATACAAAAGCCACAGAAGCTGTATAGTCAGAGAAGGCCGACAACCTGCAGCTTAAAAAAACACTGGGTTAAGACAAACCTAAACCAATCTGAACATAACACAATAGACTGAATAGTTCAAATATCCATAAATTCATATTGCTTCTTTCTAATGCCAAGAAAGAGTATAAGAACTTCCTCCCAGAAGCCTAGACACTTAATACATTTTCTACTTTGACTTAAAACAAATTCTAAATCTTGATTTAAATAAAATCTAAATTTAAAAAAACAAATCACATTATGAACACAAGAAATACCATTTATAAGGCCACATCTCAATAAATTCATAATTTTTGGTTAAATGTTTATTTAAAAATTAGTCTAAGACTTCTAGGAGTCAAGTTGCTAAAAACTAAATACACTGGTGTTTTAATTGAAGATTAAAGTCAACACATATACTATAAGAACATAAAAATAGAATGCTTTGCTACAAAAATCCTACTTAATATATTTCGGCACAAAAATGTCTAATATGTACAGTGGAGAAGCGTGCATTTAGTAAGTACATACAACTAGGGGAAACATTTACAGAGGGCTAAGGGTGCAAATGAACTTCAATGAGTAAAATTTAAAAATCAGTTATCTGTACAATAGCAAGAATATCAATACTGTATTCTCAGTAAAGAATCAGAACATAAACTTCCTCTTAAAATAACTTAAGCTAAAACTTAAGACCCAGCTCTGGGGCTTGCAAGATACAAATACTGCCCACCTGGGTAACAGAACTGGAATGTCAAGAGCACTCAGTAGAGCCTTGCACTAGCATTTCATTGTATGAAACAGAAAAGTACTTATTGGCACATTTCAACACACAGGGAAAGAAAGTCTTGCCCTTTTCAACAATTTCCCTTCACTACAAAATGCTATTATGCTCATCAAAACCTCCATGTTTATTTTTTGAATTGACTTTAAACTAGTAAAAACGAAAGAAACATTCTCCATAGGAGAATCAAATGAAAATATCTTAAGCTACATGTTATTTGTGAATTCCAAATTGTAGTTAACTGCTTAAGAATATGCTAGGTAAAAGAGCCATTAAATGGGCTAACATATATGATCAATAGCTATGGCAAGTTACTCAAAATCTTGCTGGAAACTGACAAAACAATATAAACACTTATAAATTTACACTGAAATATTGTTTCTACAAACATATTTCCTTTACCTTACAGCAGTACAATGAACTCAGGGTGCTGCTCCAGGAGAAACACCATGTGGGTCTTCCCCACGCACCTATAACTTTACTACTAGGCTGCAGCAATAGGCAATGCCCTATAGGATTCAGAACACACTCAGGCTTGTTTTCATCACCAATATATGGACGATAATTTTAAACCCCCATCACTTTTTTTTCTAGTTCTCTCTATATATTTATTTATTTGGTGTGTTTGCAAAGATTTATCTCTTTGGATTGCTTTTACACATTAAAAACAAGTTTTCAAATAACACTGGTTCCTAAACATAAAGATTTTGACAAATAAAACAAGATTTGCAATTGTTACTTTTACTGCTATACATTCATGTGTTAACAGGTAGGAGACTTTGCAAATTTAGTCAAACCAAAGTTATTTTATTTCTTCCTGACAACTTAAAATAATTGACCACCAGCAGCGAACAATTGCCATCCACTCACACTATCTGCAACCAAAGTCACTTAAAGAAATAAGCCAAGCAAGGAGAAGGGTGACAGAAAGGCAATTAAAGGGTTCCACTGATTAAAAAAAGAGAAGGTAATGAAGGATTAAAATTAGTACAAAATCTCCAGTTTCATTTCAAGTATATGTATTTGTGATTCCATTTTAAAAGTGTTCAGAGAAAATTGATCTCATGGACATTTTACTTACCTTTTAATCTTACTATTAACTAATTTCCCTTGTAAACATATGTATGTCCAAACGTCTTCACATTAGGATATTGTAATTAAACTATTAAAAAAAAGCTAAGAAATGACAAAAACTTACAATACCTATACACAAAATAAGAAAATAGATTTTGATACAACTCTCAAATTAAAAGGCAACTTGCATTTTAACAGGATTAAACACTTAAGAAAAATCATTTCTGAGAGCTAACGGTTCTGATAAACACCAATGATCTCTTGCAAAAATACTTTGCTCACAAAATATTTTTGAATGAACTGGCAGTGGTAAGGATATTCTGAAAGTCAAGAACACCAGTGCAAACCTCTCGAGCTGCACATTATCTCTATCTACGGCACACAAATACCCAAAGCACTGCCCTTAAATTTTAGACAAACTTTAAAAGTCAATGCTTACTATCCAAAGATCTCTTAAGTAATAAGATCTTTAAAATATATTTAAAACAAATTATCTTAAGGATTTTATCTCAAATTTCTTTAGTACTTCAGATTTTTAACTTCCTATAAAAATAAGTAATCAAGCTGACAGACTGTCTCTGCTAATTTTGCAGAACACATGCTAGCCAGGTGCTTTGAATACAGCCTTTGGGCTGGGGTTAAAAGAAAAAAATTAACTGAGTCACTAACTTTAATCAAGCATAAATCAAGAGGGTTACATGAATATACACAGAATTCATTGAACCATAAAGACAGGGTGTAACTATAATCTCCCATTACTCAAACGGAAGAATAAAACCCAATGGTAATAAACATGACACCCTTCAGACTTTCTACCCAGAAGAACAGTAGGACTTTCTTTATTCACATTTATCTGCTGTATGACTGTATTTACACTGCCTATAGAACCATCAGCAAGAAACAGTAAACTACCGTATCAAATCAGAATTACCAAAACCTCTCTTAAATGCTAGCACTTCACAATTAATTATTTTAGTAATCTCGGGAGTAATTAAGCTGCACTACTGTAGCAACACATGAGTCTTTACCAAGAAAGTTACAACCTCAAATTTTTGACCCCTAACACATCGACTGAATTGCTATATCTGCCAATTTCAATTTTTACAAGTTTACATACCATTCAGCAAAATCACAAGCTAACTAGGTAAAAACAGTTTAAAAAGCAGAATATAGAAATATTAAATATCCATGTAATCACCTATTCTAATATCAAAATCAAGGGCAAGAGATACTTAATTGATTATGTTTAATTCACTGAACGCAAGATTAGATTGATGCATATCCAAACACCCTATTGCAATGCTTTTTTTAAAGGACAGTAAAAATGTTGTCATAGTAACATTATCTTTAGATATTGCTGAACACAAGACTTTCCCTGAGGTGTAAACATCAAATAACTTTACACATCAGCCCCATTAAACAGTTTATTACAACACTACATCTATTGTAATCAAAGTGGTGCTGTTTACAGACATTATCATATGAACATTTTTAACAAGAACAAACTACTATAAAAACAAGCATTTACTTGAATTTTTTCCAATGGCTTGCACATTATAATAGCCAAATATATATAACCAGTAATAAAGTTGCAAAAGCTATTAACTTTTTAATCACACAGATTTCCTTCAAATAAAACAGTTAAGCAACATAAAAAATAAAAGTAGAGCTACTGGTTACCATTTATGCAGATTTGCTTTATTCAGATCTATTCCTGTTCAGTTTATCCATGAATCCTTACAGGTTCAGTTCAATCACAAGAAGCAAACTGCTGGACAAGCGTCACTTTTCCCTCATGAAGACTGTTTTGTCTTGGAAGGTGTTCCTCTTCCTTCAGCTGTAATGTGTCAAAATTTGTGATGTAGATTTTGCTATTCCCCAGAATACACAGAAAAATGTTGGCTTAGCTATACATACACAAGTCGTGCATCTACTCACTCTTAGGAACTCTAACACAAAATAAAAAGTGCCTCAAACAGTAGCTGCTGGCATGGTGGAGAGATGTTCCACATTTACAGATACCAAATGAGAAATTCTCATTTCATTTTTATACATTTCTACCTCTGAAATTCAGTGATAGTCATTTGAAGACCAATATTTTGTACAATATATATGAATTTTTAAAAGTAAAAAATTACAAAAGCAAATACAGCAGCTACTGTTTCTGTGATGATGAGAACAGTCATACATCATTTCCTAAAATATGCATACTACAAAATAAATGGGAAAATGTTTGGATTTGAATGTAGCTACTTTTCATTCATCCACACAATTTATTAAACAAATGCTGAACTGAATATAAAATGCAATGAAATTTACAAATTAACCATAATTTGACAGCATACACGAAATTCTGTCAATCTGTTATAAACCAATGGTGTTCCATGTTACAAAATTTATAAATAAATACCTCAGCATGGACATTAAATATGACATCCACATACAAATCTTTAGACATGATACAAATTTGAGACGTTACTTTCATTCTATTTCTCCTATATCCACTGACCAAACAGAAACTAATGGGAATCTACAATGATAAACTTCATTGAAAACTTACATAAAGAGGGAAAGGGAAACTAATAGTAAAATTGAGATACTATAGTTTCAGGAATATATACATATATAGAGATAATATATATGTAAATCCAAAAAAAGAACATTAATTTAAAAAATATCACTGAAATATCAAATATTTAAAATAGAAATACTAAAGAGGTAGTTTAATATTTTTCAAAAGCACACAAAGGTTGGTGGCATCCTGTCATAAAAATTTTAAGAGTTCCTATGCTATTTATAGTTACAGTTTTGGTGACAACCATAAATTTTGTGCTCAATTATCTTTAGGAGACTCTTAAGAATATCAGTATATAGACACATATTCACACTTCCTAATAAAAACATAAATCTTAAAGGTACAAAAGGGTCTTTCTCATCTAAATGCTTTCTATACATCTGTACTTTTTAAACAAACATTTAAGCTATTTATAGTATCATCTTTTGTCCTTCCACTTTCATGTCAGTTTGATGAGGCTTACATAGAGGAACTACTTAATAGAAAAAATGTGTGACGTCAATTTCGAAATATTCTTATTTTACAGGTTACAAAATTCTAGTAGGACTAGAATTTTTCTGTTTTCTGGACTTGATACTAAGAATGAATCAAGGACTTCTCACATGCCCATGACCTACGAAACAGTACACTTCCACCACTAGTGAAATTTAAAAACACTAAGATATTAGAAAAAGGACAAAGCACATATGTTTTAAACTGCTAAACAGATTGCAGGGAAATTCATAATTCCAACTAAAAAAGGAATGCTATCTCCCCTAATATTTTTGTTGTGTTACAAAAGATTAAGAATGGATCACTGAGAGACAAATCATTTTAAAATCAGTGTGGGGATAGGGAAAAAAAGAAAGAAAATCAATCTTTCAAAAAGCCACAGGGACGGGGTGGTGGTGATGCACGTCCTTTAATCCCAGCACTTGGGAGGCAGAAACAGATGGATCTCTGAGTTCAAGGCTGGTCTGATCTACAGAGAAAATTTCAGGACTATAAGGTGGAGAAAGGCTGTCTTGAAAAACCAAAGGGAAAAAAGCCACAAGGGGGGCTAGAGAGATGGCTCAGTGATCAAGAGCACTGACTGCACTTCCAGTTCTCCCAGAGGTCCTGAGTTCAATTCCCAGCAGCCACATAGAGGCTCACAACTATCTGTAATGAGATCTGGTGCCTTCTCCTGGCCTTCAGGAATAGATGCAGGCACAACACTGTATACGACATTATGGATTAAAAAAAAAAAAACAAAGAACAGGGTACATATTACCATGACCCTAATTTACTATTTTTATACAGGAAATCTTGTTTGTGATGTCACAATACACATATTTATGCAGGACTAATGAGCTCATCTTTTGCTACGTATCTTTACGTAAGTCTTCACTAATTAATAAATCTTAAAATTTTACCATACAGACATAAAATTTAGGGAATATTCTAGAAACTTTTATTTCTAGTTCTAAACACTTCACATAAACACAAATTTTACAATCTCAAACGGAAGCAAACTTTGAAGGCAATACAACCCATTTCCAATAACCCAATTCCATATAATAATCTCAAAGTCCAAGTAGACATCTGCATAAACAAAGATTATCAAAAAGCTTCAAAGTGACAAATACATTCCATACCGGTATGTTCAAAATAGCATTTAATCAACTCTGTACTGTCAAGTCGCACAATTACTTGCTCTAGCTGTCAGTTATAAAAAGGGAACCTATGTAAACAGCTGTTAAATGAACCAAGACAGTGAAACTACAGCTTCAAAATCTGCAAGCTAAAGCAAGCAGTATAATTTTAATACAGAGCGAAATACCTATATTTTGATGTGGTATCAAACCATTAACAACTCAAATTGAGTGTTCATCACTTATATGGAAACTTGGCATTATTTGTATTTTAAAATTCAAGAAAAAAATCATCTTTTAAAGAAAAGCATTTGAATATTTATTTTATAGGATTCTCATAAGTTTTTATACTGCATGTTTGTATTTATTCCTGAAATAGGATCTTAGTATAGAGGCTCTGGCAAGCCTGAAACTCCACATGTAAACCAGGCTGG
The DNA here is from genome assembly GCF_000317375.1 of Microtus ochrogaster. Taxonomy (NCBI): domain Eukaryota; kingdom Metazoa; phylum Chordata; class Mammalia; order Rodentia; family Cricetidae; genus Microtus; species Microtus ochrogaster. Next base: position 109,830 of record NW_004949284.1, on the reverse strand, counting down.
CCTGGAGCTCAACAGTATCTTCCTGCAGTCTCTAGGTGTTGGATGAGGTCAAGGTGTGCACTACCACACCCAGCTCTTACAGGTTTTCATATTAATGTGCTGAGTCAAAAAGGATCCTCACATAATTTTAGAAATTCAATGCCTTTAAATAAATAAAATTTAATCTTCTATATCTGAAAATTTCTCCCTAATGACGTCTGGAGATGAAGTAGGCAACAGAAGCATCTAAACTTATATTAATTCTTAAGTTTCTTTTTATATGGACTAGAACACAGTACATAAAAAGCAATTCTTTTTATTGCTGGTGCTCACAAAGTTTCTAGCTAACCGAGAGTTTATATTGTCCTGTTTTTCTCTAAACATCATACTTACCCTTACTCTACAAAATACATAATTAGGTGTTCTATGCAACTGACTCCATGGTAGAAAAAAAACTCCATTACAAAAAAGAAAAAAAAAATAGACTTTGTATCAAAAAGAATCACCCAAAAGACATGGAGATTTCAAAAGAAGCCGTTACTTACAATTCACTTACATCAAGAGGTAGATAGAACTTTCTAACCACAGAAAGCAAAAACATTAATTTGGATTAACATGAATGGCACTCTTCTCTTACTGGTTAGTGGGTTTCCTTTAAACAATGCTAACTGAATATTCATTAAAAAATAAAGATACTTATTCAAACCATCCAATATACAAACTAAACAATGGTAGGAAATTTCACACTGAGATGAAAGTGAGAGCAAGGTGACTCACATTGGCATTCAAATTTTTTAAGACAGAGAAACATCAATTATTTATAATCAAAATTATATTCTTAAACCACAGTGAGCAAAAATACATCCAAGGGACCACTTCCTATCCTTTCTTGTCACTTCAATTAAGATACTGTAATAAGACAGATTTTTCAAATACTAAAAATATCAGAAATAAGAAGAGAAATGAGAACCAGCATAGCAAGATAAAGCACAGCAACTGAGACAGATGGAGACAGGCTGGAGAGGAATACTAGGCAGTAACAAATGACCTAAGAGATGTAGAAATAATTAAGATCTTGCTGACAGTCAGTTATTGTTCATCAAGCAATGAAAAGAATTTTCACAAAAGCCTCAACATCACACTCCTAAGGAGACGAAACATCTTAATTTGGGCTTTTCCTCCAAATTAACACAAAGCTATAGTAACCTAAGTAAGCAATACAAAGTATCCTAAAGTAATTAATTAAATTCAAATTCATGACATTTACGCCAGAAGTAATCACATGGCCACACTCCAAACACAGTACTTAGTAAAGAATATAACCACTTGAGAAAATGTAAATTTCTTAAACTAGAAAAAAGCCTGAATAAAAAGCATCTCGAAAAAAAATTTGCTTTCATTATTCTCCAGTACACAAACTCAGTAGTTAGCAGAAACTTCTGAGCTGAGCAGAACTGTTCTAAACAAACAGTCAGGTGAACACAATCTAAGAACTCAACTGTAACTGTAACACTTCTTTATGAACACAATCTTACACCTTTTATTTTGCTCAGAGTGGTCTGAGAATAAGGCAAAAATTACAGAATATGAAGCACAATGCATTTAACACTGAAATTTACAAAACTTATTTTACCCATTGAAGTATTATTACCTATTTGAACTTGGATATGAAATGCTTTTAGAAAAACTAATACAGTTTTCAAATGAGAATGTAATTAACATTACCCAACAGTTCAAACACAAAAAAACTTAGGATGGGACAGACATTAACAGCTGCCAACTAACATCAAGTTTCCAGAATCTGCCCTTTCCCACCTCAACACTTGATAGTGTATTACATTATTAACTTATACAAAGACTGATATTTACTTTATTGTTGAAGCACTTCTTAATCCATTTAAGATTTACATGAAAATTCAAAAGGACTCATATTCAAAAACTTCTAAAGAGGTCAACAGACCTTATAAAGTAGTAAAATTTGCAAATAGGTTTGCACTTGAATATATATATTTAATCCCAGCCCCCACCCACTTACATCTACTTACAATAAATATTGCTTGGCATATAGCAATGGTACAATAATCCAGGAAAACATCTCCCCCCACTCCTCATTGGGAAGGCTTTTGTAAAATTTTGCTTGGATGAAGGCACACAACAATATTACAACTCAATTCTGATTAATGTACAAACAAAACATAGGATTTGGGATATGGTACATCACTGATTGCAAAAACATCAACAGTTTGACACTAGGAAATTGTGGTCCATGTCTGAAAGACATGGGACTCAAATCATGACTATATTTAGGGATATACGCTTGACTGGAATATATATCCAAAGTATGTAAAAATTAACAATGAAATTTTCAAAAGGAACATAACCTGCTTTACTGAATTAATTTTAAAGACCCATGAGAAAACTAGTTATTAACTACATATGAATTGTTTAGAGGCCCCTTTATGGGCACACTGAATAAATGAAAATGTATCCAAGTTTCACTGTCACTGTCTTTGGTAACTGTAAGATAATTGATAAACTGCAAAGTCTAAAGTAAATAATTAGAAAATACAATATGTAGAACCTGTACCTTATCAAATGACAAAGAATTAGACATTTCAAGTAATAACCTAATCAGAATTTACCATAAGGGATTTTTACTAGGAATAAAAAAACTTCATTTAAAATTTAGTTTAGTTTTATATGGTACAATGTTCAATTTTTATATTCAAACATAACCAACTTTAGAAATTTTAAAACTAGATGTTTTGAGAATTAAAAATTTTAATACAACATAACTAATAAAAAGGTCTTAATGAATATTCAAGGACATATTCAAAATGTAAGACAAGGTATTAAAGTCATCTTTCTCATTTCAAAAAGCCCTGAAACGGCAAGAGTGGTTAACTCTTGTTTCATAAAGTATGTTTCATAAAAATTAGACATCTTTTTTTCTCATGTGTGTGTGAGTGTGTAAGAGAAAGAGAGAGGTAATTAAAGAAACTGCTATCACAAATTATATACACAATAAAGCCAATTACAATTTAAATATTAACAATTTTCAGGACTGGATTACCAGTAAGTATCCTTGAAATATTTACATATAGAGGATTTGTTTTAAGCCTTATCTAACTCAAATATGCCATCAATATATGGAACAAAGGTGCTAATAAATTAACCTGTCACATGCAAGATTCACAGTGTTCTTTACCCATTCTTCATGAAACATTGTTCACAAATATAAAATAAAATTACATGTAAAAAATGAAGCATAAACAGACAACTCATTCTACTTTATGAAAAAAGTACACAAAATTTTAAAATACAGAAAAAAAGACAATGATTATGGCTTATGAATGAAACAAGGAAAATTATTTCCAGTTATTTCTAACTTGGGATGTATGGCTTAACACAACTTAACGCTTTTAGATTATGTACCCTGAACCCACTTTATACCTTCTGCGCAATTAAAAAGATAATGTTCCTTTAAAAAAAAATAAAATGCCAGAAATTTTTTTCTAAAATGTAATTTTTTTTAAATGGGAAAAACTCTTTCAATGCTGAAAAACATCTTTTTATATTATAAACTATTATAAAGTTAGATGTTCTTAAAAAGTTTCAGGGACAAATGAAGTTAGTTCAAGGGAGAAAGGACAGAAATTTTATTTTTGAAAATCCAAGCACATAATATTCATATCAGAAACAATTCCCTGTTGTTTTATAAATATTTTAAATCATATGCAAACAATAAATGTGATTACAAGAATCCAAATTTTTAAATTTTAGAAGTACACAATGAGTCCTCTTGATTATTTTTTTAAGACCATAAACAATCTGTAATCTAAGTCATAGAACACTTGCAGAATTCAAGGAAAAAAGGTCAAGATTTTTTTTACCTGTGATGGCTTACCTGCTTTCAGATGTTTTCAGAAGATTAAATCAGAACAAGTACTTGGACCACTTAAAATGTAGGTATATTTACTGTATAAACAACAGCCTTGGAGTTATAATTACTGTTAACAGCACACACACACACAATATAAGAGTAAGAAATAATGCCCACCTTCTAGCGATGACGGTATTCTCGCTCTCGGTCTCGCTCCCGGTCACGGTCCCGATCCCGATCCCTGTGTCTCTCCCTCTCTCTGCTTCTCTCTCTGTAATAATCATCATGACGATCTCTACTCCGAGATTTATGACGCCGACTCTTTTCCCGTGATCTACTATGGTCCCTTTCTCTTGATCGTTCACGTCTTCTAAAAGAAATTACTGGATTAATGCTCTCCATAGCTGGGAAGCTTCAAAAGACATTCAATATAGTTGTCTTTTTTATCACTAGTTTCATTTTCCATGGTTTTCAGTTACTAGTTAACCAGTCTAAAAATACTAAACGTAAAATTTCAGAAATAAAATATTTTTATACCATTCTGATTAGCTGTAGGAGTGGAGGAAGCCAGCATAAATGAAGTTCTAAATGAAAGTACACTGGCTATGTGGGAGCTCCAAGGCTCCTAATACTCCCATGTAACATTGGCAAAAAAGGTTCCCATAAAGGCAGGCTCAAGAGGGGGTACAAGCTCCCATCAAGAGTCTGAGTGTTTATGAAGTGTGTGCAAAGACTAACAAAGGCAGCTTCTCTGGGATGTCTTTAGAATGCAACTACTACTCTACAGAAATCTACCTAGATAGCTAGTCCCTCCCAATAATTGAAGCTTATATATGCACAGAAGTTCCAGGTCGCAGCTGTAGAACCTTCCTGATCCTGACACTACTCAAAGTGTGTCTGTCCCTTCGGGTGCAGCCCCTAGTCATGGTTCTAAGACTCACAACACCTAGACTGTGGCAACCATCATGATGAAATCATTTTTACCATCTTACTTCTTCCTGCCAGCACTGTGACCCATCCCCATCCAGTGTATCCACACTCTATGCTGCGTCTCAAGGATCACAGTAGCACAGTGCTTATGCTTGGATAATCCTTAGATTATTTAGTAATAGCTCCAAGCTATGAGAGCAGTGATGCTTCACAGGTAATCTGGACATTGTTCATTTAAGGGCAAAGGTGAAAATGAAAGTCATGCTAAAGTTGCTAAGGTTTACATTGAAACTCTGAAATAATGAAAAAAGAAATCTATGCTAATTGATTGGAAAAACCCAATCATAGCCAAAGCTCATGATAATTCCATTAGGTTAAATAAGAATTCTTTTATGTGATTTCTTTACCAGGCAGATGGTTAAGTGTTAAGCTGTTTGATCAAACTAGATGTCCTCACAAAGCAACAGGCATGACATGGTCTCCAGTTATGACAAATTTGTTCAAATATGCACATACTTAAATGGAGCCCAAAAGGTAGTAAGAAAGGAAAGACTGTGTCCAATATAAACTCCTTTTTCTTAATTAAGATACTACCTCCAGAAAAAGCATATTAAGGACAAAGTATCATACAGACAACTGAGAGCCAGCTCAGGAGTTAAAAACACTAGCTGCTCTTCCAGAAAATCAATATATTAAAAATGTAGCTGAGTGTGAAATCACAATAATCAGGCTGATTTCTGTAAGTTCAAAGCCAACCTGGTCTACAAAGAGAGACTGACTCAAAACAGGCAACATCATGTGAAGACTAAACATTTACCTCCCAAAATACATAAAATTTCAAGATTAGTAAATGTGCTTTAAAAGTAACCTTTTAAAAACTGTATCTAGGGCTGGAGAGATGGCTCAGTGGTTAAGAGCATTGCCTGCCCTTCCAAAGGTCCTGAGTTCAATTCCCAGCAACCACATGGTGGCTCACAACCACCTGTAATGAGATCTGGTGCCCTCTTCTGGCCTGCAGAGATACACACAGGCAGAATATTGTATACATAATAAATAAATAATTAAAAAAAAAACTATCTATTACAAGGGCTGAAAAGATGGCAGAGTGGTTGCTCTTGCAGAGGACCAGGGTTTGATTCCCGGTACCACAACCATCACAGCCATCCTAACTCTAGATTGTAGGGTTAAGCCAGCCCCTTTAGGGGGCGGGTTTTGCCTCGGGCGATTGTGGACTGATGCAAGGAGGCCGAGCCCTCCCTTTTCTTTCCTACCTCCTGGGCTATGCGGGAACCTAGGTTCTGTAAATTTACCATTAAAGTTGTAACTATTCCTTTATATCTGCATTGCAATTATTTACGCCAATACATTTGGCGCCCAATGTGGGGCACGAACCCACGACCCTGGGATTAAGAGTCTCATGCTCTAACGACTGGTATTGGCGTAAATAATTGCAATGCAGATATAAAGGAATAGTTACAACTTTAATGGTAAACTTACAGAACCTAGGTTCCCGCGTAGCCCAGGAGGTAGGAAAGAAAAGGGAGGGCACAGCCTCCTTGCGCTTGATTTATCAGTCCACAATCGCCCAAGGCAAAACCCACCCCTTAAAGGGGCTGGCTTAACCCTACACTGGATACCTCAGGCACTAGCACACATGTGGAATACATGTATCCAGCAAAATATTCATACACATAAAATAAATCCAAAATAAAACTATCTGTTACAAAATACATTACCACACATTCATCTATTTATTAATCCCCTTTCAAAAAACATCCTTTATCAAGCAATGTTTAACAGCTAAGGCCCCTGTCGACATTCAACATGTGTTCAGTAAGAAATAAGCATCAATAATAAAGACTAGATGCTACAGTAAATACTACAAAAGAAATAAAATATGACACACTAGATTCAGTTGAAACATGAAAAATGAAGACAAATGTATAGGGAAAAGGAAAACAAAAGAACAAATAAAATGGTTCCAAGGAGGAATAGCAATCAGTGAGATGGTCAATGCTTGCTGTGTCCACAGAAAGGGACACCCATTTGGCTAGAACAGTGAGTATGCAAGCTGTCAGAGTCAAAGTAGAGATTATATCTGCTTGTGTGCAGTTAGTCTAAGAGTAAACAGAAGCCATACAGTTCCTTGCACTCTAAGTGAGTGCCTTGAAGGATTTCAGGAAGCACCAAGATGCCATTTAGAGTTAGTCAAAAAAAAAAAAAAAAATCCACTCAGACTGCTGGGTACACATTAAGTAAAATCAGAGTCCAATTTTTTTTTTAGATGTATTTGTTATGTATACAGTATTCTGCCCTGCATGTATCCCTATGGGCTAGAAGAGGGCACCAGATGTTGTTACAGATGGTTGTGAGCCACCATGTGGGTGCTGGAAATTGAACTCAGGGCCTCTGGAGGGTAGCCAGTGCTCTTAACCACTGAGCCATCTCCCCAGCCCCAAGTCCCATTTTTTTTTTTTTTTGAAGTTCCACTTTGTCGTTGTTGTTGTTGTTAACTATTTAAAAAAATACATGAGACAGGAAAGTTTTACCTTGATCCAGAGCCATAGGACTTGGACTCAATTCCATGAAGGCAATCTTGCAAAGAACTAATAAGAACTTTGCAACGATCATCTGCAGATACTTTGGACTGTTTAATTAAAGAAATTGCTGTTACCAGTGTTTCAATAGCACTCCCATAATCACCTGCAGGGAAAAGAAAAAGTTAATAGCAAACAAACTGTTTCCAAATTATCATCAAACCAACTATTTTGGAATAAGAATGATGAAGCAATTTTTTGGAAGTGTCTTTTAAGATGACGATAAATAATGACTTTTGTTCAGTGTCTTGAAATTTGCAAGATTCTTGTGTTCATGACGCTAGTGACTGTTGTTTCATGCAGAGGGACAGTTATTTTGCAAATATGAGAATAACTGAGCTATTTTTAGAACTCTGAACTACTCTATCAGCTAATATTTAATCTTTATATGTATACAAGTGTTTTGCCTACATATGTCTTGCATTACAAGCAAGACTGGTTGGTGCCCATGGAGGCCAAAAGAGGATATCAGATCCCTTGGCACTGGAGTTCTTTTTAAATAGACTTAATTCACTTTTTCTTGTATATAAATCCTATGTGGTGGCCACAGCTGGAGCCTGGGTCCTCTGAACAGAGACTCTGGTGTGGGTTTTCAATAGATGGTCAGTGAATTCCTGATAAGAAGACTTGGAGAACACAGACTCCTGCTAGAGGTCGAGGGTCAAGTGGCTATACTTTAGAGATGGCATCAAAGGTGGCCTTGGCAAAGTTGCCCATGGTGGCAGTGCAGCCCCTGGCTGATGTGCAGTAGTCATCAATACTGGCCATCATTGGTAGCTTCTTGGGCACAGGGGTGAGATGTACCAACACAGAGTTACAGTGGCCTGTCACCTTGCATAAAATAGTTTGAGGCTTGCCATACTTGTTCCCCCAATTGCCTCTCCCCACAGGGACGATGGAAAGCTTGGCCAAGATGATAACCCCTTGGATGGCACTTAACAACAAGACCAACATCACCATTTTCATTCCCAATAGCCCCCACTTCAACCACAGCCACAGCCTCGACCATGACTGTGCCCCCTGAAATTGCACCAGCGTCATCAGCCATTTGGAGTTTTCCCAGAGAAGCTATAGATGGTTCTGATCCACCACATAGGTGTTGGGAAGCAATCCTGGATCCTCTGGAGGACAGGCAGTACTGTTAACTCCTAAGCTCTCTCTTCAAATCCCAAAGTTAGTTATTTTTAATTTTATTTTATGTGTATGAATGTTTTTGTTTGCATGTACATCTATGTGCTATGCGTGTTTGGTACCCAGTGAGGAAAGAAGAGGATACTGGATCCCAGCACTAGCAGCCAGTGCTCTTAATCAGGGCCATCTCTCTAACCCCCAATTAGTATTTAAATCTAAATATAGCAACTTAAAATTGGTGGTCTTCCCACTACACTGACATGCATCTTCCTTCAACACTTTAAAATTAAATGATAATGATTTGGGAGCATATAGATTATATAGGGAGTAAGAGAACTATCTTTATAACTTCACTTTAGATTTAGATTTCGATTTTTTTAATTTTTACATTTTATTTTATGTGTACGGGTGTTTTGAATGCATGTGTGTCTACTTACTACAAGCATGCCTGGAGAAGCCAGAAAAGGGCCTCAGATCCTCAGGAACTGGAGTCAACAGACCGTTGGGCATTAACCCAGCGTCTTCTATAAGAGCAGCTAGTTCTTAACAACTGAGCCATCTCTCCAGCTCCTGGGTCTGGGGTTATTCTTAATATAAATAGCCATGTTAAAGAATGAACACTAAAACAAATATACAAACCAGCACTGGCATCAGACACAGCTCTTGAAATAGCACTGCTTGAGATGGCCCGATTTCTATTCATGATTTCTTCAAACTCAGCTTCACTCAATGGAGTTCTTGCAGTATCCATTTCCCTACAAAAGACAAATAAATGTTAAATTGTTGCTTGACAAAAGTTCTCAAGTTAGTAACAATGTAAACAACTCTACACTAACAAGATTTGGCATTTGCCTAGGAGACAGCTGTTACTTTTCCTGATTCAAGAATGCTATTTTCTCTACCAGATCAAGCCTAAGCAAAATTCCCTTTATCATTGTCTTTTGGCTGAAGTAAAACTGGCAGCATAGAAATCATCTTCCTGAGGACAGAAATTGTTTATGTGTCTACAATGTAATAGACTTCCAGTCACAGTTCTTTATCTTTTCCTGACTGCATTTAACTCACCTCCCAGGAGGACCATAGTCACCCCTATCGTACGGTGGAGGTCGGCCATAGGGGTCTGTGGGCGGTGGCCCACGACTATCTGACGTTGGCATGCCACTATTAGTTGGTGGAGGGAAAAAAGCAGGATTCACATGTGGAGCTGGTGGTGGGGCACCTGGAGGTGGTCCCGGAAGGTGTGGAGGAGGAGCAAGTGTGAGGGGAGGCCCAAGTGGACCTGGTGGTCGAGGTGGAAAGGGGCCTGGAGGTGGAGGCGGTCCCTGCTGTGGAGGCGGTGGGCCAGGAGGAGGGCCATAGCCTGGAACTGGAGGCGGCGGCCCAGGAGGAAGTGGACCCAACGGAGGTTGCCCAAAAGGTTGTCCAGGAAAAAGCACTGGTGGTGGAGGGCGGTCTCCTCGATTGGGAGGTCCTGCCAGAGGAGGTGGCAGGACCTGACCAGGAGGTGGAGGACCTGGTGGACCAGGTGGGCCTGGAGGACCCAATGGTGGACGTGGTGGAGTCTGTCCGGCTACAAAATAAAGGAGAAAAAAGGAGAAAAATGGTTCAATAAAGATATTAACTATTATATGCCAAGATTTTACTTCTAAAGCAGAATTCATAAACCATGACTCTCTCTTTAAATGAAACCCATATGGTAATGATCTAACAACTACAAAGGTGAAGAATATCCTCACAAATTTAACCTCTTCAAATTATAATTAAGAAAAACCACTAAAACAAAAACAAACAAATTTTAACTCCTAAAGATACTTTCCATCTCTCAGCAAACACACTTCTTACAGTGACATCACCCACCTTATATTCTACTCTGATGCCAAGCTAGAAAGTGAAACAAGGAAAAATGGTCTTGAAAGGATTTTTTAAGAGGTAAGAAAATAAGACGGATGTAAATATTCTATATATAAGTCAAGCAAGTTTGGAGAAAAATAAAGACCTTTTAGGCCAAAAATGGGTATTTCCTCTATGCTGTGCCCCATATGCCATGGAATCCTAGTTTCCAGGAACAAAGGCCGAGTTCCTTTAACAAGATGCTTGATCAAATTTCCTGGGTTCCAAAAATAGCATAACAAGGAGAGTAAGTCACATTAATATACATTACTTGAAAAAGAGAGAAAAGGAAAAGAGGTATTAAGCAGACGTGATTTCTCCATGATAAACTTAAGGAAAGTTTTACCTGGGAAAGGTGGAGGTGGCCCTCCTGGTCCTGCTGGCCCAGGAAATCTGTCCCCACCGGGAACAGCCCCTGGAAAACGGCCCCGTCCTCTACCACCTTGTGGGAATGCTGCACGGGAACTGCCTCCTGGAGGACCAGCTTTACCTTCCCCAGACATCTGTCCTGATTGTGTAGCTGCAAACACCCAAATACTCATAAATAGCACTTATTAAAACAGTTCTCTGAATTGTAACCGTGTTATTAGAAACTACTTCAAAGTTCATTTATACTAATTTTCAATTTGCAGATGCCTATGCAAAGTACTTGGCTAGGAAAACCTTCACATTTATTTACTTTCTTAAGTCTTGAAATATTTAAGTTTAATGCACTTCCACTGAATAGATAAACATGTAGCTTTTAAAATACAGGTTGCTTTTAAAGTACTCTACAGCAGCCAAGACTTCAGAAATTCAGCAAAAACCTTAATTTCAATAGCAGATTATTTATCTTATTCTATGTAACATATTCTTAAATCTTAAATGCTAAAAAAATTAAAACAAAACAATCATCTGAATTTCTATTAATTATATGGGTCATTCATCTTATCTATCTTTTATTTATTTATTTTTGGTTTATTTGGAGCCTGTCCTGGAGCTAGCTCTTGTAGCCCAGGCTGGCCTGGAACGCATCTCTTTAAAAAAAAAAAAAAAACTATGTAATAACAAATCTCTTCTACATTATTTTTTACCAAGTAGCAAAAGGTTTTGGTGCCAAGTAGGATAAAAACAGGTCAGTAACTATTCCCTAGTTATCACTGGCCTCTCTATTCCCATCAAACACTTCCATATAGCATTCCTCCTCTCTAATGTGAATGACAGGACAAGAATGCGGCACTATAAAGCTCTCAACCTGCTGCTACATGCTGTTGGGTCTGTGACATCTAGAAAAACATGGAATGGGAGTTGGTTTCCAGTATATTAGCCCATACTCCTAATCAATGATTAAAACAAGTTTATCCAATAAACTAAATAGTAAGCATAATATTTTAAAAAATACCAGCAACACTGCTTAAAATACATTTTTTAAAAAAAAGGCTGCTCAGAGATTTGCTTACTTTTCCTGGACTGCATCTCAAACTGACTCAGGAATTGCTTATTGCACGGAGTCACGACAGGATTCTGACCATGAAGTTCTCTTTTAGGCAACAGATCCATTAACTTTTTGGAAGATGCTTCAGATCCAACACCAACAAGGGCAAATCTAAACGATGTTAAAGGGGTGGGAATAAAAGGGAAGAACTGAGATTGTTACTGTTGACTAAAAGAAGAAATGGTCTCAACTTACTCAAGAGTCAAAATTACTTAAGAATCAAAAACAGACTCTTAAGGTTACACACATTTACACTATCTTTTATAATATACTATGAAATTCACTCACTTAAATTTTTTTAAATATTCATGTGTTTTACAAACATCTCATGATGGTTCATTTTATAACACTATTCATTATCAAAAGAAAATCTACAACCTCTACCACCATTCCTATTTACTCTCTTCCCTTAAACACAAGAAACCGTAACTATTTTGTTTTCTATGGATCTGCCTCACCTAGAATTTCAAACAAATGAAATATGCAGTCCTTTACAGTTTCACTTAGTGTTCAAAGCCTAGTCATGACACAACATGCATCACTAATTCATTTCTTTCAGTGGCTGAGTCATGTTCCACTGCAATCATTTTTTGGTTTTGCTTTAAATCCACCCAACAGGCTGTTTTCACTTTTTACTGCTATAAAAATATGTTCCATATAGGGGCTGGAGAGATGGCTCAATGGTTAACAGCACTGATTCTTCTTCCAGGACTCAGATTCAATTCCCAGCTCCCACAGGTTCAATTCCTAGCTCCCAATTCACAACCATTCATAACTCCAGTTCCAGGGGATCCAATTCCCTCTTCTGGTCTCCATGGGCATTAGGCACACATAGAGTGCACAGACATGCATGCAGCCAGAACACCTATACACATAAAATAATTAATTTTTGAAAGATGCTTAGTACCATTAGCCATCAAGGTACAAATCAAAACCATGAGATGTAATTCCCACCATAATCAAAATGACAACTATTCAGTGCTGGTGAAAATAATAAGAAACTATAAACGTTCTGCACTAATGGACTATGCAATCTGGTAGCTTCTCAAAATGTTAGGCATTGCTATATACCATACTAATTCCACTCCTAGGTATATGTCCAAAACAAGCAAAATTGTATGTTCACACAAAACAATAAACTAAAATTCTTAGAGACATTCCCCTTAATAACTAAAAGTATAAATCACCCAAACATGGATTGTGGATTCTTCCTCTAGTGCTAACGCCATTACATGGAACTATTACTAAGCCATAAATGATGCAGCTACACAGACAAACCTTGAAAACATTATACTAGGTAAAAGTCAACACACAGAACATCATTTTTATTTTGTTTCCATGAAATACCCAAAAGAGGCAAATTCTGAGGTAGAAAGTACATGAATGATTGTCAGCAAAGGAGACACAGGCAATCAGGGTAATGATGCACCCAGGTTTCTCTGGTGACGGAGATGATGAAACACTTTGAAACTAGACAACTATAATGGTTGCTTAACTTCGTAAATATATTTTTTGAAGCACTGTATTGTGCTCATACACATAAATTATTGTAAAATTTCCAATAATGTGCCTACTAAATTATTTATAATAGCCACAAGTGGAAACAACCACAATATCCAAAAGTAAGAAAAGTAATACATTATTTATCACTATTTCTTCTGCTCTTTTCAATAAAACATGACAAAGTGTGAATTATGATACTATTTTTAAGGGAAAATATGGAAGCACATTTATAAAGTGATTATCTAAAAATGGTGAAATTGTAAGCAATTTAATTTCTTACTTTTAAATACCTGCATTTCATAATAATCCTATCCTATATATGTGATTTGCAGATTAGAGAATAAACCTATGTTATATTTTATTTCAGTTACCTGTCATTCTTCATCATTTTTATTTTTATGGTGCTAGAATCAAGCCCTGAGCTTTTCCACATTGTACAAGCAGCTCTATCACTGAGCTACATACTGGGCTCTTCCTTATCTCTTAATCACAACAAAAACAATGCTTCTCAGCACTGTCATTTCAACCTTAGAAGGAATGTGCTCCTTAAACTTAAACAGGCCCAGTCTACCTACAGGCCCAACTCAACCAGCTTCAGTGCATTTTAAAAACAAAACCTATAAAATTTAAGTATGAACCTCTGCCTAGGATCACCCTTCTAGTGTATATGTTCATGTGGGTGCCTAGGAACTAACTCAGTGTTAGGTTTGTGCAGCCAGTATATTTAGTAGCTAAGCCATTTGTCAGTACTTATGTGTTCATGTGTTCTACATGTGTATAATCAGCAATAAACTTAAGGAAAACTTAATTTGTAAACTGTAATCACTATCAGTTTATATTAGCGAAAAAACTAAATTCTTACCCCTTTGATTGTCCATTTGCCCGATTCTCAAAAAATTTTATCTCCAAAATATCGTTTACTCCCAAAGAATGAACTGCTTCAGTTAAGTCCTCATCTGTTGTCCACTGCAAGACATTTCCCCCTTATTAGCCATTAAAATATTCAGGTTTTTATTGTCTGAATTTAACTTTTAAAGAAAAAGAAATGATAAGACAAAATTATTGTTAATGTAAATCTAAGTATAGTTACTGCCTGTCACCCTAATTTTTAAACAGCAGAAAAACGCCTTGCATGTCTAACTCCATTTCTAGATAAGAATTCTCTAAGTTATAAAGTACATTCCCTTGGAGACAGACACAGTTTTACTTCAAGAGTTTCTGGTTTCTAGACGGGTGTGGTGGCACACTCAAGAGGCAAAGGCAGGCGGATCTAAGTTTGAGGCCAGCCTGGTCTACAGAATGCGTTTCTGGACAGATTCCATGGAGAAATCCTATATGGGGGAAAAAAACAAACAAAAAAACAGTTTCTGGTTTCTACCAGCTTTAAACTCCTATGATTTTAAATTCTCCAATCTCACTTGTAACTTCCTCCCTTTAAAGGAAAGTTATCTTGTGAAACAAACAGGTTATTTTGACTATACCATGGAGAAACTAATATGAACTATATACCTTTTTATCAAATACTTAAAGCTTACCTAAGTCCAACCTCATTTTCTTTTTTTTTTTTTTTTTTGGTTTTTCGAGACAGGGTTTCTCTGTGGTTTTGGAGCCTGTCCTGGAACTAGCTCTTGCAGACCAGGCTAGTCTCGAACTCACAGAGATCCGCCTGCCTCTGCCTCCCGAGTGCTGGGATTAAAGGCGTGCGCCACCACCGCCCGGCCCAACCTCATTTTCATAAGATGCAATAGAGGGGATAAACAGCTTGTTCAACGTCACAAAACACAGATACATGTCAATTCTTATTTAGCAACTGCAGTCTCATTGTTTCCAAGGTTGTAAAGATAGTTCAGACTGAATGCCAAGAGACTCAGTTATTTAGTTTAAATAGAGAAAAAGAGTCAAGGCTTGAGAGATGCCTCATGGACCCTAGGTTCAACTCCCAACACCCACATGATGGTTCACAACCATTTAAAACTCCAGCCCTAAGCCGGGCGGTGGTGGCACACGCCTTTAATCCCAGCACTCGGGAGGCAGAGGCAGGCGGATCTCTGTGAGTTCGAGGCCAGCCTGGTCTACAAGAACTAGTTCCAGGACAGGCTCCAAAACCAGAGAAACCCTGTCTCAAAAAAAAAAAAAAAAAAAAAAAAAAAAAAAAAAAAAAAAAAAAAAAAAAAAAAAAAAAAAGAAAAACACTCCAGTCCTGGGGATTATGATGCTCTCTTCTGGCCTCTGAGGGATGCATGTCTTTGGTATACAAGTACCTATACACATAAAATAAAATGAAAATAACAAAAGCAATGTGAAGTAAAATATTTTTGAATAAAATGCTATAAATACAACAAAAGGGTACCAAAATTTTGTTATAGCTTTTAAATTTTCAATATAATAGCTGAGAAAAAATTTTCATAGGACCACTTTAGTGATTATTTCAGATTTGATGTTAACAACATTAAGAAGGCTGGAGAGATGGCTCTGAGGAAGAACACTGGCTGTTCTTCCAAAAGTCCTAAGTTCAGGTCCCAGCAAACATATGGTGGTCACAACCCTCTATGAGATTTAGTGCCCTCTTCTGGCATATAGGCATACATGCCAGAATACTGTATACATAATAATTTTTTAAATTAGTAGATATACTAGATATACAGTTCACGAAGCATTCTACCAAATAATCTTAGTCTTATGAACAACACAATAAGAATATAAAGTATATCTAGGCACTATGGCATTATAAACTTAGCACTCAAGGGTGGAAGCAGAAGAGTTGACAGGAGTTCAAAGTCAGTCTGGACTACAATGAATATCAGGCCAGCCAAAGTTACATAACAAGATCCATCTCAAAAAAACATCAGGCAAACACAAATATTATGAAATATATAACAGCTTCTACAGGTTAATTTCAAATTTAAGAACAAAAATGAAACTTAAATCTGTAATATGAATTAGAAAATGATGACGTTTTGAAAAATGTAGCGGCGTTTCTTTCTCCTATAATTTAGAATTTTTTTGTTTGTTTGTTTTGTTTTGGAGACAGGGTTTCTCTGTAGCTTTGGAGTCTGTCCTGGAACTAGCTCTGTAGACGAGGCTGGCCTTAAACTCAGAGATCTGCCTGTTTCTGCCCCTCGAATGCTGGGACTATAGGCGCATGCCACCATCCACCCTAATTTCGAATTCTTAATTTGAGACCCCTTTCGAACTTGTAGGAATGCAAAAAAGTAAAGACAAATGCAAACAAGGGCTGGAGAGATGACTCAGTGGTGAAAAGCATTGACTGCTCTTCCAGAGGACCTGAGTTCAATTCCCAGCACCCATATGGCAGCTAACAACTGTCTGTAACTCTAAGATCTGACACCCTCACGCATACATACATGCAGGCAAAATACCAGTGCACATAAAAGTTAAAAAAAAGGAAAATGCAAACTCCATTTGAGTATATACCTAAACCAAACTATAAAATTCAAAATTAGAGCAATGAGAATGTCTTTTTAAAAGAACTTGGTTTTGCCCTTCTCATCACATACACCAAGAGAAGAACAAACACAGTAACATCATTTCTTTTTAAACTGGGCAAAAAAAATAAAAATAAAAATAAAACGTGGACGGGCACCAAAGCTACAGAGAAACCCTGTCTTGAAAAACAGAAAAAACAAACAAAAAAAAAAAACAAAATAAACTGCCAATAATCTGTTAACTTTACTTACCCATGTTAGATTTCCAATATATAATGCAATTCTCTTTCCAGTGTACGTATAGACAACGTTTGGTGCTGCTCCTTTCCCCACATCATCACCAACAGTCGGTGGAAGAGTATCCATGTAGTCCCGGTCTTCTGGGGCATCACCATTATTTGCAGACGGAGAGATGACATCATCGTACAAATCTATCTGATCATGTCCACCATATTCCGCCTCCTAAAACACAGATATAATGCTCTAGATTATATGACACCATGAAACTAAGTAAATTTTAATACAAATTAATTCAATTTTCTTTTCTTTTTTTTTTT
>NW_004949284.1:90999-92340 GCF_000317375.1 Microtus ochrogaster | reverse complement strand
CTCGAACTCACAGAGATCCGCCTGCCTCTGCCTCCCGAGTGCTGGGATTAAAGGCGTGCGCCACCACCGCCCGGCTCAATTTTCTTATTTTAAAAATCTGGTACAAGACAGAAAAAGACCCAAAGATCCTGGTATTAAATCTCTTCTCACTTTATTTAATATATATGTTCTTTAATGGTGACTCTTATTCAAAAAATATTCTTAGAAGTAACAACGCATTAATGCAAACAGGTGTTTCAAAAGAATATTTGTCATAAGACTGTTGCAAACAAAGATCAAAGGTACTATGAGTCTTCAATATGTGACCACAGGCAAAAACCCTAGTATTTTCTTTGGTAGTCAAATATTATTTACTTACTCTAAAAAAGCTACTGTTTTATAAGCTAAGCCATAAAAATGGAGGTGGAGAATGGGCACATACATGTTTGTGTCTTATTTAGTGAAACAAAAACATAAGTAAAACTATTCAAACTAATATCTTGCAATAACTGTATTATTATTCTCGGTGGAAACAGAGCTATTGCTTAACTGACTTAACATCTAGTCAAGAGCATCAGCAAGAGAAAAGCAGTCAGTCCACACAGGGTCTAGTAAACTACGGCACTGTCACAGCAGAGTTAAAGCAATGCTAGGGTGTCACTTACATGCCTAAGTGATAAGCCAGGAAGAAGAGAAATGGATGTGAGAGAGAAAAAAAGAGGTAATTTAATTTGTAAATATCCGTCTTTTTAAGACTACGTAAGTATATCAGTATCAATGTCAACATCTTACCCTTCTAAGGAAAATTTGAGATAAAGTAATTTAAGACATAATAAGATATAACTAGTCATAATTCAAATTCTCCCATGTATACAATTCACTAAGAACTGTCATAAATGGCATACAAGAGTTGTTTTTAAAGACTATAACACAATAATGACCAAGAAAAAAACATTGTTAATACAATATACGATAGTAAATAGATCAGTAAAATAATACTGACAGCAAATAGATCAGTAAAACACTATAGGCACCAAGTATGGCTATTGTTCCATTATTCACTAAAAAGCCAGAATAAGACTTGTATTTTCTTTTTAGATAGCCTGCATTACTAATGAATTATCTAAGCTTTTCAAAATTTATCAAGATGCCAGGCAGTGGTGGCAGACACCTTTAATCCCAGCAGTACTCAGGAGGCAGGAGGATGTCTGTAAGTTCTAAGTCAGGCTGGTCTACAAGAGTTAGTTTCAGGGCAGTTACACAGAGAAACCCTGTGAAAGAGAGAAAGAGAGAGGAGGGAAGGGAGGGAAGGAGGGAAGGAGGGAAAGAGGGAGGGAGGGAGGGAGGAAGGAAGGGAGGAAA
>NW_004949284.1:74468-90777 GCF_000317375.1 Microtus ochrogaster | reverse complement strand
AAAAACCAAAAAAAAAAAAAAAAAATCAAGATATTACATACCAACTTGACTAATTATGAGGCAGGATTGTCTGCCAGACTTGAGACCTAGGATACCACCAAAGCAAATCAAAGAACAAAAGGCCACCTTCGGCAGAAGGCAGAAACCAAGTCCACAAGTCACTGAATAGTGACTTTGATTTTAATGAACAATGCCAAAATAATAGCTAATAATGAGTTAACAAAGCACACACAAACTGTACTGACAGTAAAAATCATAAGAAGGAGGGTAAGCTGGTGGCTGAAGCTTCTGATAATATGCCTGTAACAGTGGCTTCCATACAACTGAGACTTTAAAAAGCTTCCCACAAAGGGTAGTGGGCATTTTCAACTCTCTTGCAATCCAGTTCTGTGCACCAAGTAAAATTATTATAATTATCCAAAAGGATCTGTGTTTCCATCCTCAACATAAACTAATCACAGATACAGTTGGAAGAAGAGTAAAAAAAGAATGCAAAGTTACTAAATACAAAACTAAAATTATTTACGCTTCTTTCACTTACAGAAAAAGTAGATAATCATTTGCAGGCAGTAATTGAAGCTATACTAACTGGTAGTGTATTACAATCACTGTTTTCTTACGTCCATGACTTCCTATGGTGACAATAACTGTATTTTCCATATTCATATTATTCTACCAGTATTTAGGATCAGCCCAGCCATTTTGTCTGGTATTTGGACTGTTTCCAATCCAACTTGAAATGATGCTAATTGATGGTCCTAGGGTTTGATCTCCATGTGGACTAGTTAGCTTCACTGTGCTCCAAGCCTGTATTCTTAACCCCAAAGGTATACATTGGACTTGGTGAAAGAAAATTAATGAATCTGAATACATATATTGCCATTGCTAATAAAACAATTCAAATAATACTCATTTTCTAAGCTACTACTTTTTAAGCTATATTTTAAGTACTGTTCTGGATTTTAACTTTTATTCTGTTTATTCTTCAAGTGAAAATGAGCATGCTCTGAAGTTATACAAAACGCCTATCACAGGTCATTTTTATATATACACACACACACACACACACACACACACACACACACACAAAATGAACTCTGGCCAGGCAGTGGTGAAACGTGCCTTTAATCTCATCACAGGGGAGGCGGAGGCAAATGGATCTCTGTGAGGGTTAAGGCCAGCCTGGTCTACAGAATGAGTTCCATCCAGGACAGCCAGGGCTGTTTGACAGAGAACTGTCTTGGAAAAAGAACAAAACAAAAAAAACCAAACAAAAACAAAAAAATGAACTCTGAAACTTACACAAATTAAAACTTTTCTAATTTGCAAAGAAAGCCAGCAGCATCAAGTTCTGCTTTCAGAAGTCTTTGTCAAATACATTCCAATGGTACTCAGAAATGTAAAATTTAACATATTCTAATCATTTCAGATTCCAAAAACATGCTTCTAGGACCTAATCATCAATAAAGTTGCATCTCCACTTCTAGCAAAAGAACAGCTCTTAGGCAGGGAATACTAGCACTTGAAGGCAGAGAGAGAGGCAGGTACATAGATGCTGAGTTCAGGGCTAGACTGGTCTACAATGTAATGGTTTCCAGAACATAGTGAGAGACCCCTCTCAAAAAAACAAAACAACAAACAAAAGAACAACTCTTAGGGTTTGTGAAAAGAGTAACAAAGTAATTTTTTTCAAATTCTACTATTCTAAATCGCTACAATCATTCTACTGGCATGCAAGGTATCAAAACCCAGTAAAGGTTATACATTCAGCTTTGCTAGCAGTTGGAAAGCTGGGGCAGAAGACTGCCATAAATTTGAGGCCAGCCTGGGACACAGGCAAGCCCTTGCCCCCCCAATAAATAAATAAATAATAAACAAACAAATAAATAAATAACAGGAGGGAGGGAGGGAGAAATCCTCTCAAGATTTTACACAACTGCACTGTTTTCTTCCTACAAGATACACAAAAATGTTACCTAGTCAGAGAACACATTTAAAAAGAAAGATGGATAGAAAAAAAGACTAACCTGGCATTCATTTTCTTAGGCAATGATTTAATCTTTTTCATTAGTACTACCTCCCTTCAAGTTTTGACAATTTGCCCCTTAGTCACACCCTATACATTTTTAATACCACAAATAAGTTATATATAATATATACCATTACTGCAATTATCCTATCGGCCCGATACTGTTTCGGTGTTCCTAGAATCACAGTTAATACATTTGTGCATTGTTGGATACTACCTGTAAAGGGCAGTACCTATTTCAAAATACCCCTATATTTAAGAGTATTAACAGTCATTCCATTTAAAGAACTGTAAGTAGGGAGGAAGTTATACTTTGCATTACAAAATGTGTTCAATGCCATGTAAGAGAAAAATTAGCACAAAAATCCAGTAGCAAGAGACTGGTTCCAACATGCCCAACCCACTCAAGAATACCAAAACCTGCAGATGTTTAAGTCTCTTATATAAAGTGGTTCAGTATTTACATATAAACTATAGATCCCTGCAGTGGTTATTTCATTTGTATTCTAATAAATAAAGCTTGCCTGAAGTTCCCAGAGTAAAACAGCCACACTGATCAATCTTACAGACCAGGCAATGGTGACATACCTTTAATCCCAGTAGCCACACTAGTTTGCCATAGAAACCAAGCGTTGGTGGCGCTCACCTATAATTGCACTTGGGAGGCAGAGGTAGGTGAATCTCTCTGAGTTCCAGGCCAGCCTGGTCTACAAGAGCTAGTTCTAGGACAGGAACCTGTCTCGAAAAACCAAAAAGAAAAAGCATTTTACTATATTGGTTTAGGGAATAATGGTATGAAGCCTGTACAAGCTACAAGCTACAGAGAAACCCTGTCTCGAAAAACCAAAAAAAAAAAAAAAAAAAAAAAGAAGTCTGTACATATGTAGTACATGTGCAATGTCACCCAGCCAATATTTAGATCCCAGTTGAATCTTGAATACAGAAAATGCGAATTCTTGGAGCTGGAGAGATGGCTAGGAGGTTAAGAGGGCTGTTTTTCCAGAGGTCCTGAGTTTAGTTCCCAGCAACCAACCAGGTGACTCACATCCATCTATAGATATATATCCTCTTTTGGCATGTATGCAGGCAGAAAATTGTATACACGATAAATAAATACATCTTCTAAAAAAGTGGATTCTTTTTTTCAGAAAACATTACTTTCTGAATATACTACGTATATTAATGTTATAATTTCTATAAAATGTTAAATTAGATCTTAACCACTGTGCCATCTCTCCAGCCCTACTGATTTATCTTTCAACTATTTTCATTAAGCATATCAAAATAAGGTTCCACCGGATAACAGTTGCTTTGCCATAAATATATAATAACTAAGTATAAATTTATAAGGATTCAAAAAATTTGACAAGAGGTCATCTAAATCTTAATTCTGAACTGACTGTATCCCAGGCATGACTTCCATTTACTTTAAAATGAGCAGACTAAGTCAGTTTGCTGTCAATAACCCACAGCCTGACAGAGCAGACACTCGAAGTCTACATTAGATAAACAAAACACAAATAAAATTATTTGGATTGTAGAATAACTTGAACATACCCAATTAATTTTTTTTAAAAAGCCCTAAAGGTTTTTGAGCACCAACATAATAACCAAAGTTTTGGACTTTGGGGCTTGAGAGATGGCTTAAGGGTTATGAGCACTGGCTACGAACCTGGCTTTAGTTCCTAGCACACATATGGTAGTCCACAATCACCTGTAACTCCAGTTCCAGAGTATCTGATGCCCTCCTCTAACCTTCGCAAGCACCAGGAATGCATATGGTACCCACACAAACATGCAGGCAAAAACACTCATGGACAGAAAAGAATAAATCTTGGGGGGAGGAGAAATTCTGCTTTCTGCTTAACTCCAAAGTCAGTACAAGTAACACATAGATTTAGAATTCAAGTTTTTCTTCCACTGAGCAAACTAATCTCTATTTGGCCACATCCAAAAACTTAAGATCTAAGCTGCCCATGTGTTTCTGTATCTTTTCATCTTAAAATTTCATCTCCATTCTTAAAAATCACCTAATATAGAAAGTAAATTCATTTAGTCTAATCCCACCCCAAATTAAAGTTTTTAATACTCAATGTCTCATACTATCTGCAATATTGTACTTTACCAAAATGCAAAACAAGTTTTATAAAACTGCCTATTTTAAATAGTAAATGGAAAATGAAGACTAGTGACTACACAGAATTTCAGAGAATAAAAGTACAATTAAAAGTGCAGCTCACAACAGAGAACAAAAAATGTGTTTCGAGGCTTTGTGGGAGCCTAGGCAGTTTGGATGCTCAACTTGCTAGACCTGGATGGAGGTGGGTGGTCCTTGGACTTCCCACAGGACAGGGAACCCTGATTGCTTTTTGGGCGGGGGGGGGACTTAATTGGGGGAGGGGGAGGGAAATGGGAGGCGGTGGCGGGGAAGAGACAGAAATCTTTAATAAATAAATAAATTAAAAAAATAAAAAAATAAAATGTGTTTCGAGGCTAGAAAGGTGGCCCTTTGGTTAGAGCACGGGCTGCTCTTCCAGAGGACCCAGGTTTAATTCCCAGCACCCACATGGCTGCTCACAACTCTCCGTAAATCCAGTTCCAGAGAATCTGACCCTCTTTTGGCCTCCTTGGGTACCAGGTGCCCACACAGTTCACAGACATATAATGCAGGCAAAACATCCACACACATTTTTTAAAAAGGAAGGAAAGAAGGAAGAGAGGGAGAGAGGGAGGGAAGGAGGGAAAAAAAAGGTTTAAAAAAGAAAAACCTAACATTTATAGATATTTAGACACCAAAATAATTAAAAATTGCTAATGATTAGCTCTGAAAAATATTTACTGATTACAATCAAATAATCATATTAGTTACTATAGCAGCTGGTAGAAATAAGGTTACCTACCACCTAGGAAGAGAACAGATTCATAGCAACATAGCACAAGAGTAAAGTGTTTGCCTAGCATGAGGGAAGGGGAAAAGGAACAACTGAGTCTGATGGGTTGTGATCCCAGCACTGAGGAGGCTGAGGCAGGAGGTGCAGCACAAATTAAACAGTCAGTCTGGAATAAACAGTAAGTTCTGGGACAACCTGAGCTACAGGACAGAAAAAAACAAGCAAAAGAGATTAAATCAATAAATAATTTTGTTGCTTCTAATTCTGGAAGGAGCTCATAAAACACTTCAATGATAGTAACATTTATAGAAAACATGACAAATCTCAAGAGTAACTGGCAATATTTTTGTGGCTACTTTTTTTGCTCAGGAATTCAGAGCAAGCAAATCACATAAGCCATTTATATGCAAACAGCAACAAGTAATGCCCCTGGAGGATATACACATAGCTCAGTGGTAGAGCACTTACCTAGATGTGCAAGGTCCTGGGTTCAGTCCCCAGAGCTGCAAACCAGAGGTTTTGGGAAAAGCCTCTACTTAATCTCCCAATTAATCTATTTAAACCTACAAAGACTTTACTTGTATAATTACATAACAGTGTATCAATACAATGCTCAAGTACAAGTCAATGAAAAGCTACATTTATTAAAAAAAAAAGCAGGCCTACAAAGTAGTTCCTCCATGGAGTCCAAAAAGTCCAATCTCTTCTTGACCTCTTGATAGTACTAGTTAATGCAGAGGTAAAGAAGCCATCAAGCAGTTATCTGCATAAGTATACTGTCCCTCCCAAATAAAGTATTTTTTTTGTAGACCAGGCTGGCCACGAACTCACTGATCGCCTGTGCTCTACCCACTGAACCACCTCTCCAGGCCCTAAACACATCTATTATAAGCTGCAGATTTAACTGTACTTTGTATTCTCTAAAATTCTGTATAGACATGTCTCGTTTTCCACTGACTATTTAATATAGGCATAGTTTTATAAAGGTTGTTTTGCATCTTGGTAAAGCACAATTTTGGATGCTGGGATATAAGGTTATGCCTCTACGGTTAGTGAAGAAAGCTTAATCTCTAAAACTGTATCCCAATTCGTCTGTACTGTGAGCACAAAAACAAAGCAATATGTTCTCTTACTGAAAAAGCTAATGAAGACTGTCTCAAACTGTTTTTTTCCCTTTAGCCGCAGTTATGACAGTGTTTCAGATATGCTACGCGTCTTGGTAGATCAAAGGGAAAAGATTCCGAGGTCTTAGTCTACTGACCTTAATTAAAAGCA
This sequence comes from Microtus ochrogaster, assembly GCF_000317375.1. Taxonomy (NCBI): domain Eukaryota; kingdom Metazoa; phylum Chordata; class Mammalia; order Rodentia; family Cricetidae; genus Microtus; species Microtus ochrogaster. The sequence continues at coordinate 84,582 of NW_004949284.1, read as the reverse complement.
CTAGAATCTGAGTAGCATCCAAAGAAAATTTCTAAGTCATGATTGACACGGCTCAGGAACGAGAAAAAAGATTTTCACACTTAACGTTTTATTGCAACGGTTAATTACATTTAAAATTATCTAGTTTCTAAGTCAGTAGTTAGAGGTTAAAATCTTATCAAAATTTGCTTTTCTAATAATAAAACAAAAGGTACAATATCATTTTTTGAAAAACAAAGCATAAGGGTTTAAGAGTTTCCATTTATTTTTTTTTAAATCTTGCATACCTAGTCATAAATACCATTAGTAGAAGGTAAAACCATACTAATCAATGGCATCTTATTAAGCTTCTCATCCGAATCTGGGAATTTTTAATATAGAATTATTTTTTAAAAAACAGGAAAAAAAAATTAAAAACACACACAGCATTTAGTAGCACTATGGTTGGGTGCAACCTAGAAAAAAAAAACACTAATAAATGAAATTCAATTAAAAAAAATAGGAAAGGGGAGTAAGAGGCTACACGTTACTGACTCTGGTAGCCAGAGCTCTCCAAGGTTGTTCATCACCAGACATCACAGCTAGTTCCAAGCTACCGTAGCCGGTGAGAACGGAAAACCTTGCAAGTCTCACTTTCTCCAGCCTTTCAAAAGAGCCCCACGGGGCAAACACTTCACTTTAAAAATACAGTCACATTCATAACGGCTTGTAAGCAACCACATACTGTGAGAGTTTCGGGTGGACGTTCTCCATTTCGGCCTCTCGGATGTTAGCGAGGGACCACCATCTTTTTTGTTCTATCCAACCACCGCGCATCCAAGGCTTTGGCGCAAGCCATTAATCTTCCCAGATTATTCTTCTTCACAAAGGCCAAGGACTGGGCCTCAAAGGCACAGCAAGCCCTCGATGGCCAAGGCGAGCCAACGCATCGCCTTTTAAAATGAGCTCAGTGCAAAAGTCAGATGACTTGTTGCAGACCTAAGCCGCCAAGCCCTCCCCGCCGGGGAGCGGAGAGCGGGACCCCGGGCACCACGCCGAAACCTGTCGCCAACGCGAGCAAGGGAGCCCAGGAGACCCGGCGCGCGGGATACAAAAGGCTGTGAACGCGCGGCCTTCCATGAGGGCGACCGTGCGCGGACAAGAAGACACAAAATGGAGCGACGGGAGGAATCGGAATCCGAGCGGCAGGGCTGGGATGGAGGCGGCGGCGGACGGGCGCGCGCACCGCCAGCAGGGCTTCGCCCCCCCCCATCAGGCGGGCGGCGGGGGAGGGGGCGCGGCGGCCCTGTTCTCCCCGCCCCGCACACGCGGCCTAGCTCGGCGGGAAGCGCCCGCCACCGTAGCCAACAATGGGGCGTGAGGCCGCCGTGAGGAAGGGACGGGCGAGCGGGCGGCGGCGGCTGCACAGAGACCCGGCCCCGCGCTCCACGGCCCGCAGAAACGACGCGCGAGAACAGGGGTGAGGGGGACGCCGCACACACAGCGGCGCGGCCCAGAGGCTCCAGGCTCACGGTCTGCAGCCGAGCCTGGCTCGCGGCCCGGGGCGACCCCGGTGAGCGTCCAGGCCGCCGCACAGTCCGCGTCGGCTGCGGAGCCCAGACCCAGACCCTCACCTACCTGATTGAACTCTTCGCCCACATCCGCGTAAATGTCTATGTGGTCCACACCGTCCGCCATCTTCCCTCGGCCTTGGCCGCCGCCGCCGCCTCCTGCAGGTCCGCCCGCCTAGGCAGCAGCAGCGGATCTGGCGGAGGGGGCGGGGCGCGATACGTCACTTCCGAGGGGCGGAGACGAGGCCGCAGCGGCCCAGTGGGGGCTGAGTGGAGACGGGGCGGAGGGTACACTGCGGCTCCGAGGGCGCTAACTAGTTCTTTTGTGTGCAGGGTTAAGCGGCAGGGTGGCGGGGAGGCACAGGAAATTACCATCCCGCATGCCCGGGGAACCCGCTGGTTTCCGGAGACGATCTTTTCAAACTGTTTCCTACACTTTTTTTTAAAAATATTTTACGTTTTCAGTTTTCCTTACTTTTTTTTCCTTTTGCTTCCAGACGTGGGAGTGTGCACAATTAAAAGCAAATGTGATGTCCAGGGCAATGTCTTATTTCTGCTTCTTCAGACAATCGAATTTTGTGGTGGCCTTGAGTTATTTGTATATTTCGTGCTTGCATCCCTCATCTTTATGTAGTTGTAAGCATCTTTTCGCTTCTTCCCTCGTCCTCCTTCCTCTCCCAGTGCTCTTGCTTTCTTTCCTCTTGCTTTCTTTCCTCTTTATGACTGCAGGATGTTTTCTCCAGCAATTCTTCCAAGGCTTCTAACTTCATTTTAGAGGTCATATAACCAAGTAAATGAATCTTTTTTTTAAAGATTTATTTATTCATTATGTATACAGTGTTCTGCAGGTCAGAAGAGGGCACCAGATCTTACTACAGATGGTTGTGAGCCACCATGTGATTGCTGGGAATTGAACTCAGGACCTCTGGAACAGCAGGCAGTGTTCTTAACCGCTGAGCCATCTCTCCAGCCCCCAAGTAAATGAATCTTAAATCTAGGAATTACTGGATTTAGAATGCTGAACTAGAAGGGTGATTTAAAAGGTGTCCTTGGGTCCAAACATCTCTATCTTACAGATAGAGAACTAAGGCCTAATAGAACATAAGCGATTTAACTAGGGTTACATGCCTCGGAAAGGTTCACGCCTTTTGATACCAGTATGTGATTCAGATCCATTTCCAACGGACCAACCCATTTCTTTTCTTCCCGTTGAAAAACTCACCAGGCCTAATGATGTGGTGATGTCTGTCCCTCAACAGGTAAAGGTCCTGGCTGTGAAGCCAGATAAATTTAGTCCCTACTCTCTGACTGAGAAAAGAGAAAACCAACTCCAGTTAAGTAGTCCTCCATGTAACACCTCTGGCTACCACCACCTCCGCCCCAGCCCTTCTGACAAATAAATAAATATTACTTGTTTATTAAAAAGGGAAGGCACCAGATACAGATGGGTCTGAAATCATCAATAAACCAAGTAACATCTGTTCTTGTTATGGCTGTTAAAGCTTGGTTGCTGCTGGGCAGTGGTGGCACGTGCCTTTAATACCTGCATTTAGAAGGCAGAGGCAGGTGGATCTCGTGAGTTTGAAGCCAGCCTGCTCTACAAAGTGAGTTCCCGACAGCCAGGGCCACACAGAGAAACGTTGTCTCAAAAAAAAAAGAAAAAAAAAAAGACTTTGAGGATTTTTCAAATGTAACTTCAGAGTACTTTCTTGACAACTTTCAAAATTTGGAAGGCTAGTGTAAACTAGAAAGGAAAAAATAACTAGCTCTTATTTATAGGTTTATTCATTTGCTTATTTGGGGTGTGCACGTGTTTGTGGACAGAACCATTCCATGGCTCATGTATAAAAGACAGCTTTGGAACAGTGGTGACATAAGCACCTTTAATTCCATCACTCGGGAGGTGGAGGCAGGCGAATCTCTGTGAGTTCAAGACCAGCCTGGTCTACAAGACAGGACAGGCTCCAAAGCTACAAAGAAACCCTGTCTCAAAAAAACCAAAAATAAAAAATAAAACAGCTTTGGGAGTCATTTCTCTCCTTCCACTGCATGGATCCTTGGAGTCAAACTTAGGTAAAGGCTGCCAACATGTGGCTTTACCTACTGAGCCACCCCATGGTCCCTCTAGCACTTATTTAGCATCTTCTACATAGGAGGCTTTTTACTAGACATTTAACCGTCACTATGTCTGTAGATGAAAGATTGGATGGAGAGTTGGGTTTTTGTCATGGCTCAATGCTGAGTAGCCAGATAACCCTTAGACAAGTCTTTGACCTCAAATTTTATTTTCTGTTTGTTTTATTTTTTTGTGTAGCCCTGATTGTCCTGGAACTCCTTCTGTAGATGAGATAGGCCTCAAACTCAGAGATCTGAGAGATTCTGCCTCCCAAGTGTAAACCGCCTTGGGTGGGTTACTTAGTCTAGGGGTTGTAACCCACCCTGCAGTCAGTTATTCCAGGGTCACGGAGAGGCACTATCTGGAAGATAAATGGGCTAAGAGACAGGAAGGAGGAGGCTAAGCGGGGTTCTTGTCAAAGCCTCCGTTTATTAGAGATGGAGTACAGCTTATATAGGGTAAGGAGTTGGGGCGTGGGCACAGGGGCCTGGACTCTTGCCGCATAGTTCACGTTGGTCACGTGGTTCTCATTGGTCACATAGGCCAGGAAGTCACAACTAGGAGTTGATGCACCTAGTTCTCTAGATAGTTTGGAATGTGGGGCGGGTTCCGCTAACAGATAGCTCTCCACTAACAGCCAATTTGGGTGTGGGGTAGGCTCTCTCAATAGAATGATTCCTAACACAATTAGGGGTGTGGGGTTCTCTGCAGACTCTCCAGGGCGATGGTTCCTGTAATGATCCTAGGAGGAAACGGCTCCTGACACCCAAGTTCTGGGATTAAAGGAGTATGCCACCATGCCCAACTCTCATCATAATTTCTTGATGGAAGTTCTAAAATCCTTTTGTCTAAAGTCTACAAGAACAGAAAGTCCAAATGTCTTTAGGAGAAATTCAACAATAGCAAGTTGCATGTTGCACACAAAACTGCCTTTTATCTCCCTGTGCTAGTTTCTTCTTGCTATTGTAGCAACTTAAGTAACAATGTCAGGTGCCTGAAACAACACAGATTTATTATTCTACAGTTCTAGAGGTCAGAAGTCCAATATAGGTTTTACAAACCTCTTCCAATTACCTTTTCTGTTGCTGTAATAAAACATTCTGACCAAAAGCCACTCAGGGAATCAAGGGTATTAGTGTTCTCTAGAGTAACATAACTTATAGAAATATATATATATATTTTATTGATATTTATTGAGCTCTATATTTTTCTCTGTTCCCCTCCCTGCTTCTCCCTGCCCCACTTCAATCCTCCCAGAAGGTTCCCATGCTCCCAATTTACTCAGGAGACCTTGCCTTTTTCTACTTTCTACTTCCCATGTAGATTGGATCTATGTGAGTCTCTCTTAGTGTCCTCATTGTTGTCTAAATTCTCTGGGATTGTGGTTGTAGGCTGGCTTTCTTTGCTTTATGTTTAAAAACCACCTATGAGTGAGTACATGTGATAATTGGCTTTCTGTGTCTGGGTTACCTCACTCAAAATAATATTTTCTAGCTCCATCCATTTTCCTGCAAAATTCAAGATGTCGTTATTTTTTTCTGCTGTGTAGTACTCCATTGTGTAAATGTACCACATTTTTCTTATCCATTCTTCAATCAAGTGGCATTTAGGTTGTTTCCAGGTTCTGGCTATGACAAACAATGCTGCTATGAATATACTTGAGCACATGTCCTTGTGGCACAATTGAGAATCCTTTGGATATATACCCAAAAGTGGTATTACTGGGTCTTGAGGAAGGTTGTTTCCTAATTTTCTAAGAAATTGCCACATTGATATCCAAAGGGGCTGTACCAGCTTGCATTCCCACCAGCAATGCAGAAGTGTTCCCTTTTTCCCACAACCTCTCCAGCATAAATTGTCATCAGTGTTTATAATCTTGGCCATTCTTACAGGTGTAAGATGGAATCTCAGAGTTGTTTTTAATTTGCATTTCTCTGATGACTAAGGATGTTGAACATTTCCTTAAGTGTCTTTCAACCATTTTAGATTCCTCTGTTGAGAGTTCTCTGTTTAGGTCTGTACTTCATTTTTTTAAATTGAATTATGTCATCTTTTGGTGTCCAATTTCTTGATTCTTTGTATATTTTGGAGATCAGACCTCTGTCTGATGTGGGGCTGGAGAAGATCTTTTCCCATTCTGTAGGCTCTCTTGCTCTTGTTGACTGTGTCCTTTGCATTACAGAAGCTTTTCAGTTTCAGGAGGTCACGTTTATCAATTGTTTCTCTCAGTGTCTGTGCTGCTGGGGTTATATTTAGGAAGTTGTCTCTTGTGCCAATGCGTTCAAGTGTATTTGCCACTTTCTCTTCTATAAGGTTCAGTGTGGCTGGCTTCATGTTGAGGTCTTTGATCTATTTTGACTTGAGTATTATGCACGGTGATAGATATGGGTCTATTTTCATTTTTCTACATGTTGATATCCAGTTATGCCAGCAATATGAAGAATTTTTAATAATTAAATATTTAAATGTCATATTCCCCAGATCTCTGAGCAGTTAGGGTTATTTATTAGATATAACTACAGTATAGAATCTGCCTGGAGAGCTGGGTCCAAGCTTGACTCTACTGGCTCAACTTAACAGGTAAAAAGTCAGAAAGAAGAAAAACTGCTTACAATAGAAGGCTAATGGCAGAACTGACAATAGTAGAGAAAAGTTTGATCTATTTTAAATCAGGGCTGGATTAAATATATAGTATTTTATGTAAGAGACTCATGGCTTTCAAGTCTGGAATGAGATACAATGAACAGAGAATTGTAACATTTAACAGTAAACATAGGTGTATTTAAGTTATATGTATGCACACAATACACACACACACAGTGAACACGAATTGAATGAAGTGTATGCTTTGGTGGGCCCTATGAAAGGCAGGCCACTGCAGAAAACAAACATGCAACAGAGTCAGCACTGGGGAACCAGGCAGGGAATACCCCGGTAAAGACAGCAGGACTTGGTCACCTGACCTGGCTCTTAGTTAAGATGGTAGTGAAGTCATCTGACCTCAGTCAAAATGGCGGCAGTAACATGTTGTATGGAAAAGTCACATTTGTTTAGCCGTGAGAGTTTTAACAAGAGAGACCTACATGCATGATCAGCCGTGTTGCTGAGCTGCCATTCCACAAGCCATGGTGGGGAACTGTACGCCCATTTTTCTATATGGTATGGCAGCCAGGCTCTCAAGCCAGAGTTCCACACCTGAAGTGGTCACATACGGTTCCAGACAGGCTGTCACTGCCCTAACAAAAGCTCAGGATGTTGCTCTGCTCCTTTCTCTGTAATTTGAAGGAAGCCTGAATAGTGATGCTAATTCAGCCTATGTGACAGCTAGCGTACTGACCAGAAAGACATGACAACAAGCACAGGTAGATGTGGACGTGACTAAAAGCCATTTGCCTTGTTACCTAGGAATCAGAATGCTAATGTATTTCCACCTCAGTTTACATTTTGGTATAAAGACTAGAGAATAAACAAGAGGAAACTCTCAGGATGTGAACTCAGGATTTCATGAGGAAGCACATAGAGTCACCGTTCCGATAAAACCACATGAGTTGTGTCTTTACTCCCGCACCTCCACGCTGGTCAAGAGAGATAGTTTATGTTGGGGTCCATTCCAGAGAAATAATTTATGGTCCGGGCTGCCACTGTACCCCGACAGGGAAAAAAAGGCTAAAATTGAAAACAGCTGCCTTGTGGATCCAATCTTGTCAGTAGTGGTAGCAGGGACAGTTTGAGGAAAAGCAGAGTCAGCAGGACACTGGTGGAGTGTAGTTTGAGGGTTTATATCACAGCTGAAAATGTAAAAACCCACAAAAAAACACCACAGGGCCTATCGAAGAGCATCCTCTCTCTCTATAGGCAGGGTGTGAAATGGCGGCAAACACGTCAGGGACTTTAGAAGAGTGTTCTCTCCCTACAGGCAAGGTGTTAAAGCCTAACTGACTCTCATCTGGCTGACTCAGAAGGCAGAGACTAGAGCCCACTCCAAGTGGTCTCTCACGGTGGGGACCACTTATGAGTGGTCCAAAAGAAAGGAAAAGAAAGGAGAAAAAATCTGGGGGATCGTGGGCCCCCAAATAAAATGCAGCACACAGTGTGTGCAGTGCTAACACAGGAGGACCAGTCCTGGGTTGTCCAGTCACATCGTAGCTATAGAGAGCAAAGAAGGGCTCAACTGTAGCCATGAAGGTTGTGGTTGGGGACTGAAAGGGAAAAACTCACCAGTGAAGCTGCTGCTGTGTGTAGAGGTCGGTGTTTAGGCAGATAGAATGCAGAGCTGTTGTAAAGAAACCTGGTTCCTGAGCCCAAGGTTCCATGCATCCTCAGCCATCGGGCCTGCAAGCGGAAGGGAACGTGGGGAGCCTGGCCAAGTCACAAGCACCAATATAATAGTAAAAGTAAAACAGTGCAGGTCCCTGAGTGTCAGCAGTGGACCATGAGACCACAGCGGGCCATGAAGGCAGCTGGGTCCTAGACAGGGAGCCACGTGGCAGGTGAGAGACTGAGACAGATAGGCACACCATGCAGAGTGAGGTTAGGTATTTATTTAGTGGGTTATGGAAAGGGGGACGGGGAGAAGGCAGAAGAGCACAGAGATGGGGGAGAGGAGTCACAGCAGCAGCTACCTCTTCGCGAGAGAGACAGAAAGGAAGAGAGCTCAGGCTGGAAGCAGAAGGAAGATCTGCCTGCCCTGGTGGACAGGTGAGGGAGTATGCAAGGTTTTTCTCTTAAAGGGACAGGACAGACCATTACACTACCCAAAGTATTTTAGGAAGTCAGGAAGAAGTTAAAAGTGTGGTCCTGCCTGTTTGGGATGCATCTGCCTATTTTCAAAGATGCAAGCCAGGGTTTCCTTTTTTTTTCTCCTTTCACCTGTGAGGCCATGCAACCTCAGTTCCAGTTCAAATAATCACTATGCAAGAAAACAGGCAGCTATCTTAGTTCCAATTACAAATCTAAGGAGAAAGCAATCAATTGCCTCATTTAAAAGTTCACTGTCGCCGGGCGGTGGTGGCGCACGCCTTTAATCCCAGAACTTGGGATGCAGAGGCAGGAGAATCTCTGTGAGTTCGAGGCCAGCCTGGTCTAGAAGAGCTAGTTCCAGGACAGGAACCAAAAATGCTACAGAGAAACCCTGTCTCGAAAAAAAAAAGTTCATTGCGTGGTGATGACACACATCTTTATTCCCGGCACCTGGGAGCCAGAGGCAGGCGGATCTCTGTGAGTTCAAGGCCAGCCTGGTCTACAGAGTGAGTTCCAGGACAGCTATGGCTACATAGAGAAACCCTGTATTAAAAACACAAAAAAAATAATTCATTGTAAAAGGAAAGAGATACTTGATTGTGATGTTTTCACACATATAGAGCATATATTTTGTCAGGGTCCAGTGCTAGCCTGGACCATAAATTATTTCTCTCTACCAGACCCCAACATAAATTATCTCTCTGGACTGGCATGGAGGTGCGGGGGTAAAGACACAACTCACATGGCTTTATTGGGAGTGAGATTCTCAGTGGTTCCTTATGAAGTCTTGAGTTCACATCCTGAAGAATTCCTCTTGTTTATTCTCCAAACAGCTTTTATATCAAAACAAAAACTGAGCAGGAAATACACCAGCATTCTGTCCCCTAGGTAACCAGGTGAATGGCCTTTTGTCATGTCCACAACTACCTGTCTGCTCTGTATGCTAGCTGTCAGGTAGGCTTGAATTAGCATCTCTATCAGGCATCCTCCAAATTACAAAAAAAGGAGTAACAACATCCTGACCTTTTGTTAGGGCAGTGAAGGCCTGTGTGCACGGCTATGTGACCACCTCAGGTGGGGCCTATGGCTTCAGAGCCTGGCTGCCACACGATATAGAAATGTGGGCATACAATATTTTAATCGTTATTTTCATACACCACTGTTATCTGCTCTTGTACATTCCTTCTCTTCCTTCTGCTGGTCCCTTTCCCCTCTCAAGTAGGTTGTTGTTGGTTTTGTTTTTTTAGATGGGTGTTCTCTGTGTAGTCCTGGCTGTAATGGTAAAAGTAAAATGCTGCGGATCCCCAGCAGCTGCAGCAACAGAAATGCTGCCTGTCCCTGAGCAGTGGCAGTGGGCTATGTGGTGGCTGGCAGAAAACAGCAGTCCCAAGAACAGCCAGTCCCAAGCAGGGATGGTGCTGTTCCCTGAGTGGCTGCAGCAGGTCACAAGGAGAGATAGAAAGATGGGCATGCCACAAGACCACGCTGCAGGTCTCCAAAGGCAGCTGGTCCCAGGCAGGAAGCCAGGTGGGGAGCGAGAGAGAAAGACATGGATGGGCACGCCATGCAGAGTGAGGTCGGATATTTATTTAGTGGGTTATGGAGGGGAAAGGAGAGAAGGAAAGAAGAGCAGGGGTAAGGGGAGAAGTGGGAAGAGAATGGAGAGAGGCAGAGCTGCCTCTTCAGGGGAGAGACAGAAAAGGGAGAGACTTAGGCTGCAAGCAGGAAG
>NW_004949284.1:62370-63078 GCF_000317375.1 Microtus ochrogaster | reverse complement strand
CACTCCTCCCACCTACGTTCTAACCTATCAGGGCAAGCAGCTTCTTTATTTAATCAACCAATGACCTTCCTCCATCAGACTACTAGAGTCCTTTTTGGAAAGTCTTTGCAAACCCCGTATCTTGAAATGTTTTCCTCTAGTACTTTTGTAATTCCAGATCATACATTAAGACCTTTAATCTGATGCCAGGTAGTGTTGGCGCACGCCTTTAATCCCAGCACTCAGGAGTCAGGCAGTTGGATCTCTTGTGAGTTCGAAGCCAGCCTGGTCTACAGGGCAGGCTCCAAAACTACACCGAGAATCCCTGTCTCGGAAAAAACAAACAAACAAACAACAAAAAAGTTGGCAACCATGGATGATTACAAGTCACTCCTCCCTTACAAGGTCCTGAACTTGCCAGAGCAGCTGGTTCATACTAAGATGACAAAGTCAGTGGGACTTTCTTGAGGACTCTTGCTGGGTCAGAATGTAGCCTGGGTTTAGGCCAGAACAACTCCCATACATCCTATGTGTCAGTCCAACAGTTCAGTGAAATGTCTCAGTGGTTGAAGACATCTCCGGCCAGGCACACCACCCCTATCTGACTGCTATAAGAACCAACTCCCATAAATTGTTGTCTTCCACATCTGCCATGTCATATGTGTCTCTGCCTCCATAGATAGATAGATAGATAGATAGATAGATAGATAGATAGATAGATAGATAGAT
>NW_004949284.1:58570-62132 GCF_000317375.1 Microtus ochrogaster | reverse complement strand
TCAGACTGAGTGGTAGTAGTGTGGGCCTTTAATCCCAGTATCTCAGTATTCAGGAGGCAGAGGTAGAGGAAGGTGGATCTCTATGAGTTCAAGTCCAGCCTGTACTACAGAGTGAGTTCCAGGACAGCCAGGGCTGCACAGTGAAAAGAAAAAAAAGAGAGAAAAAGAAAAAAGATACAAGTAACAATAACCACACTATGAAAGACCCCCCCAGTGTGGGGAGACTCTCAGTCAAGTCTCAGGATAACACAATCCCCCCCAGTAACTCACTAGAGACCGTCCTTGCTGCAATCACACAAGGCTTTAATCGATGAGATGAGACAGGAACCAGTGCACTGGGGCCCAGACTCATAACCCATGCAGGGGGAGAGTTCGACCCCGAGTGATCGGGAGCAGCAATTCTTAAGGGAAGAAACCACAGCCCAGTGACCCGAAAGGGGCAGGGAGGACGTCACAGAAAATCACAAGGGGGCAACTCCCTGCCTCTCAAGATCACTCAAGGTCATAATCCAGCTAGTTCCTGAAACACAGTATTCCAAAAATACTAATGATAATAACAAGGGGGAAACTCCCTATTTCTCAAGATTATTCTCAAGATTACAATCTAACTTTGTCTTCAGCTAGTTCCTGAAACACAGTCACTGAACCGGCTAATCCTAGATTTTTGATTCTTCTCTTCCAGCTTAGATTTTTGGCTATTTTCTTTTTGCTGGGGGGGCCCCTGGATTTATCCAGGGCTTTCTTTGGGGATACCTGGATTTATCCAGGTCTTTCAACTAGTTTATTTCTAAATCTTGTCTTCTGTCCCATTGGTCTTTGTGTCAATGCTTAAGCCAATTTTTTGAGAGTTTTGTTACAAAGTTCCATAGTATAATTTCAATTCAGGTATTATGCACAATGTCTCCAGCATTAATTTCAGCTAAGGACTGCTTTGGCTATTTGTGATCTTTTGTTCTTACGAATAAATTATAGGATGTTTTTTCCCTCTAGGTCCATTAAGACTATCACTGGAAATTTGATGGTGATTTCTTTGAATCTGTGATGACTTTTAGTAATATAACTATTTCACGGTATTAACTGACTGACCATGAACAGAGGTATTTTTCCATCTTCTAGCACCTTCTTCATTGTTCATCAGGGTTTAGTTTTTCATTACAGGCATCTCTCACTTCCTTAGTTACCTTTATTCCTACTAGCTTTTTCTTTTCCTTAATTTTTGTTTCTGTGTGGCAATTTTTCCTTTCTTTCTTCTTTCTGTCTTTCTGTCTGTCTTCCTTCTAAGTTGAGAAATCCAAGCTAAGGCATTTGTAAGTAAGAGTAAGACTCCATGTGTGATTTATTTGGGAGCTGGATGTGGGCCCCTTAAAAAGTTCAAAAAGCCAAAAGAGCAAAAGAGAAAAACATGACACAGCAATTAATTGTCAATCTTAATATTTCAAAGTACCAGCAAATTGTGTGTGCATGTGTGCACGCGCATACACACACAGGCATGTACATGTATGCAGGTGTATGCCCCATGGGTGCAGGAACATGTGGAGGCCAGAGGTCGGTATTTCAAGTCCTTCTCATTGCTCTCAACTTTATTTACTGAGGCTAGGTCACTTGGTAAATCCAGAGCTTTTGGATTCAGCTAGCTAGCTAAGCAGCTTGCTCTGCAACCTCATGTTTCATACTCCCAGGGGCTGTCAAACATGTAGGCCTTCTCACTGCCCTGCCCTGCCTTTATGTAGGTGCTGGGGATCTGAATTCCCTACTATGCAAAGGGTATGCTATCTACTGAGCAGTTTCCCCATTTCCTTAAAGGCTCCTTTATTTGTTTCTGGAACGTTTTTGTTCTTTTAATCTATTCTGCTGATTTGCACCCTGAGAATTATTTTTTTCTACCATTTTTTTCTTTTAACTTTGGAGACAAGGTCTCTCCTTGTACCCCTGGCTACCCTAGAACTCTCTCTATGTAGACCGTTTGGCCTTGAACTCACAGAAATCTGATTATCTGCTTCTCACATTCTGGGATTAGATATCAGTGCCACCGTATTGAGCTCTCTCTTTTACCAATTTTGAGGGTTTTTTTGTTCTTGTTTTCTAGGACCATGGGTGCAGCATTAAATTACTTAGTTGAGTTCTCTTTGATTTTTTTTTAAGTAAGCACACACAGGTATAAATTCTTAGAATAATTTACTGTTGTTGGATGTGATGATGCACATCTCTAGTCTCAGCATTGGGAGTCACAGAGACAGATCTCTGTGAGTTCCAGTCAGGGCTAAACAGACAGACTGTCACAAAAAAAATTAACTAATTAATTAGGTAGTTAAATAATTAATTAATTGAAAGAAAGATTTTGGTTTCAAGGGTATATCAGCTAACGTTTATGTGTCGTATGGTTTCTGTTGTTTCTCTTCCTATTTATTTCTATTTTATTCCATTATGGTCTTTAAGATAAAAAAAAAAATTCACACGTCTCTAATCCCAGCCCTCAGGAGGCAGAGACTGGCAACTTTCCAGGAGTTTCAGGCCAGCAGGGCCACAAAGTGAAAACCTGTCTCAAAAGAATTTTCTTTTTGAAAAAGGCATTATCTTGATTCTTTTGTATTTGTTAAAACTTGCTTGATAGCCTAAAATGTCATGTATTCTGTAGAAAGTACCATGAGATGCTGAGAAGAATTTGTGAACAATGGTTGGATAGGATATTCTATGGGTGTCTATTAGATCCCTTTGATCTGTGGTGAAGCTTAACTGATAGGTATTAATTTTTAGCTCAAGGATCTAGAGCTAATGATAAAGTATTGAAGTCTCCCACAAGCACCATATCTGGACCTGTCTGTCCCTCTATATCCAGTAGTGACCAGTGATCATTTTATCAATTTGGCTGTCCCAACATTTAGTGCATACATATTTACAATCATGTCCTATGGTGCAGCTAGGATCCCCCCGCTTCTCAAAGTCACAATTGTTCTGAGTCTTTAGAGTAGCTCAATCTCAAACAATAAATGCCAGCTCAGGTACCCTGTAGACCAGGCTGGCCTCAAACTCACAGAGATACACCAGACTCTGCTTCCCTGTGTGCTGGGATTAAAGACAGGTACTGGGAGCTGGAGAAATGGCTCAGTGACTAAGAGCACTGATTGTTCTTCCAGAGGACCATAGTTCAATTCCCAGCACCCACATGACAGCTCACAACTGTCTGTAACTCCAATATCTGACACCCTTACACAAACATACATGCAGGCAAAATGCCGGATGCAGGCAGGTACAATAAAAATTTTAAAAAAGTACATTTGCCACCACTGCCCAGCAACTCTTCTAAGTATTAGAGTCCCTAAGGAGAAGTTTTTTAGGCTAGCTTCCTGTCAGCCATGGTCACACTATTTTGTAAAGTTCTTTCATTTTGGCCAAACAGTGACAATTCCTGAAACTAATATAAATTGATTTGCAGAACTTTCAGACCCAAGACAGCCTTGAACTATGTCTTTATTTTATTTTATTATTATTATTATTTTTTTGGTTTTTTCGAGACAGGGTTTCTCTGTGGCTTTGGAGCCTGTCCTGGAACTAGCTCTGTAGA
>NW_004949284.1:54460-58007 GCF_000317375.1 Microtus ochrogaster | reverse complement strand
TTTAAAAGAATACAGTGTCCGTGTAATTATTTCGGGTAAAGCTAGCTGGGTGGCGGGACACAGCCCACCGCTTCTAATACAACACACCACCACCTTTATATAAATTATTAAATTTATATAAATTATTATATAATTTTATAAAGAAAATTATAACTTTATAAAGAGCATTCCTATGTGATTTCTGCCACCTAGGCTAGATCACATGGTATGGAAATTTCCTGCTTCCAAATCCCCTTCATTGCTTGGAACTGAAGGAATTGGAGGCTCTTTCTCTTCAGAACCCCTGTCATGCTATATTGCATGACTGCTATCTTGATTTTGGTTTGTTGATTGATTGGTTGGTTTTTGAGACAGGGTTTCTCTGTGTAGCTTGGGTTGTTCTGGAACTCACTCTGTAGACCAGGCTGGCCTCAAACTCACAGAGATCTGCCTGCCTCTGCTTCCTGAGTACTGGGATTAAAGACATGTGCACCACCCTCCAGCTTCATTCTTCTTATTATACTGTTATATATATATATATATATATATATATATATATATATATATATATATATATATATATATATTATGGCTAGTCTCATTATTCTGTCTCTCATCCTTTCGCCATCACTTACCCTGACTTCTTCTATTTCCTGCTATCTACTCTCACTATGCTCACTTCTCCTTCTCTTGCTGCCTTGACACCTCCACTATCCTCTCCTGCTCTCCTGAGTCCCTAGCCCTGGCCTTAGATTCTCTAGTCCAGTCTCTTCCGGATGCTTTCTGTTTCTCTGGCTGTTCTCTGTCTCTCCCTCCCCTCCCCCCGTCCTTGTAGAAACCTTAACTCATAGATGAGTTAGGACAACAATTTCTTTGTGTGCCCCTTATATACAATTGTGTGCCTGTGTGAAAGAACCATCTTAATTTTCAATGTTGTGGAACTTCACCTCTCTCTCTATAGCAAGGATTCTAGGAAGTGAAGGAAGTTATTGATTCAAACTCATTCATTTCTATTGGTATTTCCCACAATTTGTTTGAGTCGGCTGTTTCTTTTTTTCTTTCCCACCTATCAAATATCACCTTATGTAGTGGTTTGAGTGGAATGTAAACATGTCATACATTTAGTTTGGGTGCAATGGAAATCTGCAATGGAATCTGGAGTTGTACTGACATAGATAGCTCTTGTAACTGTTAGAATTTCATCCCCAGGAATGTAGACAACCTTCACTCTTCTTTAGAAGGTCCCACAGATAAACCAAAGGGCAACCTGGGAAACCAATGAGTTGATTGGGATTACATACAGATAAAGAGTTACTGGCAGAAATGTGGGTGAACCTAAAGTAGAGGCTTTGGAAAGTCCTTAGCCAGCGGGGATGATGTCTTCCCCATAGCTCCAGAGATGGGACTAGCTCTTTTTCAATTATCCTCCCCCCAGCCTATGTACTCTAGTATCTTCTAAGCCCCTAGGGCAGAATTGAATTCAAATAGATAAGAGGAGTGGCTTGAATCTCAGGTGAGAGTCCAAAGACCACCTCTCTATCCCTTATCTGAGGGTATGTAAACAGTCCACAGGCTACTCCTGAGAGTCTGAGAGTTCTCTCTCTCTCTCTCTCTCTCTCTCTTTCTCTCTCTCTTGTTTTTGAGTTTTTTTTTTGAGAAAGTTTTTCTTCATAGCCCTGGGTGTCTTGGAATGCTCTCTGTAGATCAGGCTGGCCTCAAACTCACAGAGATCTGCCTGCCTCTGTCTCCCAAGTGCTGGAATTAAAGGCATACACCACCATAAGTCTACTGATATACTCTTATAGGCAGACACAGTTGATGTGATGGAGATGGTGACTTTTTTGCTCAGAAGAACACTATCTACAACAGGGACACAGTGTGATCTAAATGTGTTCAACTATCCTAGGCACTAGGAATGTGTAAAAAGTGTTGTTGGTTTTTCTTTTACTCTAGCCCCATGTAGGAATGCCAAAATGTGGTTGGCTATTTTACTCTTTTGGCTTTTTGGGGGGGGTCCCACCACCCAGCTCCCAAATAAATACATGCAGAGGCTTATTCTTTCTTATAAGAGCCCTGACTTATCTTGACTTGTTCCTAGCCAGATTTTTTTAACTTAAATAATTTCATCTACCTTTTACCTCTGAGATTTTTTCCTTTTCTTACTTCTGTACATCTTACTTTCACTCTTACTTCATGGCTGGCTGGGTGGCTGACCCCTGAGTCCTTCTCTTCTCTCCCCTCCCCCAGTCTAGATTTCTCAATCTATTTATTCTCTGTGTTTCCCAGCCCCACCTATTCTTTCTCATGCCTTGCTATTGACTGTTCAGCTCTTTATTAGACCATAAGGTGTTTCAGACAAGCAAAGAATCCGCTTCATAGAGTTAAACAAATGCAACATAAAAGAATGCAATACATCTTTGCAATATTAAAACAAGTGTTCCACAGAATAAACAAATGTAACACATACCTTAAAATGATATTCCACAAGTTTGGCTACTGAGATTAAAGGTGTGTGTCAACAGGAGAAGGCCTGAGACAGCGACATGAGCTAGAGCAGGCCTGGGACAGTGAAATCCACAGGAGCAGGAGTGGAACCAGACTAGGAATATTTGTGGAAACAGGACTGGGCCGGTGACCTAGACCAGAGCGGACCCGAGACAGCTAATTCCGTGTGAGTGGGAGCAGATCCAGACCAGGGACATTTACAGAAACGGAGCAGGCCTGAGACAGCAAACTCCACAGGAGCAGGTACAGGGGAGCAACTGCTGAGGAAGTAGGCTGGAGCTGGAGACCTCTGTGGGTCTGTGCATGAGTCTGGGACCTCTGAGGGAGTAGGCTTGAGCCAGGACCTCAGTGGGGCTGGGCGCACCCAGGACTCTGATGTCCAAGAGAGTAGATTGGAGCCAGAGACCTTTGTAGGACCAACCCCAAGCCAAGGACCTCTGCAGGAGTGGATCCAGACAAGGGACAATTACAGGAACAGGTCTGAGCCAGCAACTTAGCAAGAGTAGGCCTGAGGCAGTGAACTCCACAGGAGTGGAACAAACCCCAGGAGAGCTGAGCAACCTCCATGAACACAGAGTACTAATGGGGTGACTGGAACCCTGGCACTGACTAAACCATGAGGAGCAACCATCTGAGCCTTGGATCCACTGGCACCTGGAAGATTAGTCACCAGAGTCAAAGACAGCCCCTACTTACACCAATTAGAGGAAAAGATGGGTAGACAAGGTATGAACACATGCAACACCACAAAGAGCAGCAGCAAGACATGAACAACCAAATATAGACAAATAAAAAGAAAATGACCTAAAAAAATAACTTTAAGAGAATGTGTGAGTCTGTTACAGAGGAAATGAGAAATTCCTTCAAAGAAATAGAGGAAAAGACAAGCAAAAAATTAGATGATATTAACAAATCACCTAAAGAAAACCAAGAAAAAGCAATCAAACATATGAAAGAAACTATTCAAGACTTGAAAACTGCAATAGAGACAATAAAGAAAACACAAGCCAGGGGCGGTGGTGGCGCATGCCTTTAATCCCAGCACTCGGGAGGCAGAGGCAGG
>NW_004949284.1:50992-54315 GCF_000317375.1 Microtus ochrogaster | reverse complement strand
AAAAGAAAACACAAGCCGAGGGAATTATAGAAACAGAAATCATGAGAAAAAGATCAGGATTACAAACACCATCATAAACAGCCGAATACAAGAGATGGAAGAGAGAATCTCAAGTGCTGTAGATAGAGGAAATAGACTCATCAGTCAAAAAACATTAAATCTAACAAACGCTTAACAAGGAAATATGGGACACCATGAAAAGACTAAACCTAAGAATAATAGGGATAGAAGAAGGAGATGAAGTTCAACTCAGAAGCACACAAATTATATTTAACAAAATCATTAGAAGAAAACTTTCCTAACCTAAAGAAAGATATCTCTATGAAGATACAAAAGCTTACAAAGCACCAAATAGACTAGATCAAAAATAAAAAGGTCCCCCTGCCACATAATAATCAAAACACTAAACATACAGAATAAAGAAAGAGTATTAAGAGCTGCAAAGGAAAAAAGACAGACCGATCAGAATTACACCTGACTTCTCAATGGAGACAATGAAAGCCAGATGGTCCTGGTCAAGTGTTATGCAGACATTAAGAGACCATGGATGCCAACCCAGACTACTATACCCAGCAAAACTTTCAATCACTATAGAAAGACAAAACAAGATATTCCATGGCAAAACCATCTTTCACCAATACCTAGCCACAAACCCAGCCCTACACAGAGTACTAGAAGGAAAACTCCAAACCAAGGATGTTTGCTACATCAACAAAAACACAGACAATTGATGGTCTCCCGTAGGCTTCCTGGGAACAGCGTTATTTAAAAAGATTAGGAGGTGTGGCCTTGTTGGGGGGAGTATGTCACTGAGAGTGAGCTTTGAAGTTTCAGAAGCCCAGGCCAAACTCAGTGGTTCTCCGGCTCCCTTTTGCCTATGGATCTAGCTATACTTCTCTCAGCTACCTCTCCAGAATCACATCTGCCTGTGTGCTGACATGCTTCCTGCCATCATGGTCATGAACTGATCCTCTGGTCTGTAAGCCAGCCCCAATTAAATATTTTCCTTTATAAGAGATGCCGTGGTCATGGGGCCTCTTCACAGTAATAAAATACTGACTATTACAGAAACATATTGTAAAATTTTCCCTCAACATATATAACTGAAACCATGTAGAAATGATGGCAGGATTTATTCACTTTACTTTTCAACAAATGTTTTACTGTAACATCTTGGTCTGGGCCCCTATGTAAATCAGATCCCATCGTGACACAACAGGATGTGGTGTGGAACTATGTGTGCTACACCTTAGTTTGCGTTCTTACTCTGGTACTTTTATGGAGAATGGGTGTTGTTTTGTTTTTACTTACTTGTTTTTGTTTTTGTTTTGTTTTGTTTTGTTTTGGTTTGGTTTTCCGAGTCAGGGTTTCTCTGTGGCTTTGGAGCCTGTCCTGGAACTAGCTCTGGTAGACCAGGCTGGTCTCGAACTCACAGAGATCCACCTGCCTCTGCCTCCCGAGTGCTGGGATTAAAGGCGTGCGCCACCATCGCCCGGCTCTACTTACTTGTTTTTGAAAGCAGGTCTCACTGTGTTGGCTGAAGCAATCCTTTCTCAGCCAACTCTCTAAGGCTACAAGTATGAGCCACCACATCTCCCGGCTGTCCATTTTAGGCAGGAGTTGTTTAACCTCAGTTAACCTATTTAGAAGAAAAAGCGGAGATGATAACATTTCCCTCAGGTGGGATGGAAAAGAGTACGTAGCCATTTACCCAGCCCCTGAGGTAAATGCTTTTGCAAGCATCAACTCAAATTACAAATGTGTTCAGAGGAAAACTGATAACCCTTGAGCAGAGCATGGACATTACTCTGAAAATCCCTAGGAAGTTGTGTCAGCCAGAACCTGACAGGGAGCAAATAACACACTCCACGGTGAAATGAGAGCAGACTTTAATGGAGTAATGTTTTATGAGGTTATGTCAGATCTCATAGAAAGAAATGAGTGATGATGAAACTCTGTAGGACAAGCAACCATGAGCAAGGAGCCTTCGGGGACAAAGAGAGTCATCAAGTATTCAGTAACTGGAGTGGGGTATACAAAAAAGTGTCACCTGGCCCTGCTGTAGCTTTTGGTACAAGCATACAATGGTGAGAGGCTAAAGAGTAAAATTCCTGTCACTGGGCTCACGACCTTAATCCCAGCACCCAGTAGGCAGAGACAAACCAATCTCTGTGAATTTGAGGCCAGCCTGGTCTATAAAGAGACTAATAGCCTTGGGCCTAGTAGCACACACTGTTGGTCACAGTTACTTAGGGGGTCGATTGCAGGAAGTCGGCCCACGCAGCATGATAATACCTCATTTCTACACTAAAGGAAAGGAGACAAACACGGTATAGCAAGCAAGCACCAGCCCAAATGGACACAGTGCAGCTATACCAATAGCAAATTCAAGAGAATTTAAGAAGCAAAAATCACAAATAAAAATGAAGTCAATAGTGTATCTTTCTCAGAGAACTGTCTGAAAGCATGAAAAAGCTTTAGGTAAAAGAAATCATTGTGGGGGCTGTAGAGTTGGCTCAGCAGTTAGGAGCACTGGCTGCTTTTTCAGAGGCCCTGAGTTCAATTCCCAGCACCCACATGGTGGCTCACAGCCATCTGTAACTAGTCTCAGATGACCTCTTCTGGTGTGCAGACAGATGTACATTCAGACAAAGCATCCATACACATAAAATAAATAAACCTTCAAGAAAAGAAAACATTGTGTAGAAATAACTACTATTGGGGCTGGAGAGATGGCTTAGAGGTTAAGAGCATTGCCTGCTCTTCCAAAGGTCCTGAGTTCAACTCCCAGCAACCACATGGTAGCTCACAACCATCTGTAATGGGGTCTGGTGCAGGCATACACACAGAATATTGCATACATAATAAATAAATAAATATTTGAAAAAAGAGAAATAACTACTATTAACACATGAGGTATTTTCTTGAGTATTTCTGTTTACCCCCTTGCTCACTGGAAATACCTTTCATCTATTTATATCCCATGAGCATTAATATGCAAGAATTATAGAGAATGTGTATAAAATGCTCCAAACAAAAGGAAGGATAGCATTATACCACTGATAATCCTAATACTTCATGTCTATCCTTCCAGATATTTTATTGAACAAGCATAAATAAGCATAGATTTTGCAAAATAGTATTCTAGCCAGAAACAATGGTGCATGCCTGAAACCCCAGCCTGTAAGTGGCTGGGACAGCGTCTTAGGATTTTCATTGCTATGAAAACAAACCATAGTTCTAGACCAGCCTGGTCTACAGAGCTAGTTCCAGGACAGGCTTCAAAGCCACAGAGAAACCCTGTCTCGAAAAACAAGCAAACA
>NW_004949284.1:49369-50177 GCF_000317375.1 Microtus ochrogaster | reverse complement strand
TTATATTTTCCATATTTTCCCTTATTCATATTTTGATGTTTTATTAGCATATATTAATTATACATAATATATTAGTATATATTAATTATACATTGTTGTGTTGTATTTTCATGCTTGAAACTAGGTTTATCTCGTATTTTCTAATCCAAAGAAATCTGTGGCATTACCCCAGGGATCTTCTCTACCACATCAGGAATAGGGTTAATAGTCTATGTGATTAAAATATGGTACCTCTCTTGAAGAATTTGTTTATAAACTCTCTGAGCAAAAATTGCTCAAGGCCAGGTAGTGGTGGCTCGCACTTTTGATCACAACACTTGGTGAGGCAGAGTCAGGCAGATGTCTGTGAGTCTGAGGTCAGCCTGGTCTACAGAGAGAGTTCCAGCAGAGCCAGGACTACACAAAGAAATTCTGTCTCAAAAAACAAAACAAACCGGGCGGTGGTGGCTAACGCCTGTAATCCCAGCACTCAGGAGGCAGAGGTAGGTGGATCTCTGTGAGTTCAAGATCAGCCTGTAATACAAGAGCTAGCTCTAGGACAGCTAGGACTGTTACATAGAAAAACACTGTCTCAAAAAACAGACAAACAAACAAACAACAAAAGTTTGCTCAACTGAAAGTAGAACAAGTGGCCGTCAGATGAATCCAGGATCCAGTTGAGTTGGAGAAGGCATACTACACACTGGTTCAGAAGCACCACTACCTCTTTGACAATCGGAAGAACAACCATTGCCATGTCCTTGGATGTCACTTATCAGGAACAGCTATATAAAATAAAGAGGTGAAAAACCATCTAGACTTCCATATT
>NW_004949284.1:47864-49269 GCF_000317375.1 Microtus ochrogaster | reverse complement strand
TTTTTCGAGATAGGGTTTCTCTGTGGCTTTGGAGCCTGTCCTGGAACTAGCTCTGTAGACCAGGCTGGTCTCGAACTCACAGAGATTCGCCTGACTCTGCCTCCCGAGTGCTGGAATTAAAAGTGTGTGCCACCACTGCCCGGCTACTCATCCACTCTTAACACAGTCACTTAAGGCTTCTTTGTTCTCCATAATGGTGCCCGCTTCTAGTTCTAGCTACCCAAAAGGCTAGGACTTTTGGAACGACTGAGTGGGGAAGTTTATTTGAGACCAGAAGTTTGGGGGTGAGCCTAGGCATCAATGAAACCTACTTGGAAAAAAAAATGCAATTTCTTCTTTATAACTTAGGAAAATTGGTAGGCATTAGACTCATCATTCAAATTATGAACTACCAGACCATGAAGAAGCATATGTAGATATTACAAAGAAAACTGAGAAATACCTGTTTACTCTCCATGAGTATGATGTAATTCCTAAGATAGAGCATATGACAAATCCCTAAAATAGATCATATCACCTAATCCCTGAGCTGAATCAATGTGAAGAAAAAAAAGGTTGTTTGGCTCACATTCCAAAAATTTTCAGCTAATAACATGTTGGTCCCATTGCTTTTTCAGCTCTGAGAAGAAAAAACAATACAGCTAGGAATTCTGTGGACCAAGAATAGAGCTTTGCTCGTAGCTAGGTTATGTGATTATGGAATTAACTTCTGAGTTCAAATGATGTTCATGACTCTGGGTTGCATTCTTAAAAGGTAGTAGTATTTCTCCATATTTCTCACTTGTCAAAATGTGAACCATCTTCTCAGTGGTTAAGAGAACTTGTTGCTTTTGCAGAGGACCCACGTTCAGTTCCCAGTACCCACAGGGTGGCTCGAAACTATTTGTAACTCTAGTTCCAGAAGATCCAATACTTCCTTTGGAACCAGGAATGTATGTGGTACATAAAATAAATCAATATAAAAATATTTTTAAAAAGTATGAAAGTATTATCTAGTACCTGAAACTAACAAAATAAAAGGAACTTGGGCCCCTGGCATCACAGAGTATTATTTCAGAGTTTCTATAAAATATATTTTCACCTATAAATCTAGTATTATTTTAGGTCTTTGTCTTAGTTAGGGTTTCTATTGCTGTGATGAAACACCATGGTCAAAAAGCAAGTTGGGGAGGAAAGGGTTTATTTGACTTACATTTTCTCATTGCTGTTCATCACCAAAGGAAGTCAGGACGAGAACTCAAACAGGGCAGGAACCTGAAGGAAGAACATGATGCAGAGGCCGTGTATGGGAGCTGCTTACTGGCTTCCTCCTCATGACTTGCTCAGCCTGCTTTATAGAATTAAGGACCGCCGGGAGATATTGACACACGCCTTTAATCCCAGCACTCGGGAGGCAGAGGCAGGC
>NW_004949284.1:46156-47654 GCF_000317375.1 Microtus ochrogaster | reverse complement strand
GATTCCTTTTCCTCTGGTGACTCTGGCTTGTGTCAAGTTGACACAAATCAACCACTAAAGTCTCCCATCACACATCTTAATTCTCTTTAATTTGTAGAAACAGGTTTAGTTTAAGATGTAAAAAGTGGGTAAGTTAGTACAAAAGTCGTACTTGTCCAGCAGCTTCATCTGATTTCATTGATCTCACAGCGTCCTGTCCTTCCACTGGAGTATTGGGAAACAAGTCCCAAACATCACATTTTCTTCTTTTTTTAAATTTATTTTTAAGTTTCGTGTGTATTGCATTTATTTGACTTGCATGCATGTCTATGTACCACATGCTGCCTGGTGCCCTTGAAGTACAGAAGAGGATACCAAATACCCTGAACTGGAGTTACAAATAGTAGCAAGCCACCATGTGGGTGCTGGGAATCGAACCTGTGTCTTCTTAACTGCTGAGCCGTCTCTCCAGCCCTCATTATTTCTTCTGTGAACATCTCAGCACATTTGTCTAAAAAACAGATTGTTTTGAGAAAAACAAATCTAGTTATCTAGTAGACACTTGGCTACATCTCTGACATTCTGGCCTGAAGATTCTGCTTTGAGAGAATGGTTTCCTCACATGGATGGCATCGAAGCCTTTGACAGTCAATAAGATAGCCCAGTGTGGTAGTTTAAATATGATTGGCCCCAATAATCTCATACAGAGTGGCACTATTGATAGATATTGATAGATATATTGATAGACTTTGTTGGAGTGGGTGTGGCCTTATTGGAGGAAGTGTGTTACTGTGGGGGTGGGCTTTGAGGTTTCCTATGCTCATGCTCATATACCACCCAATGTCTCAGATGGCTTCCTGTTGCCTTCTGATCAAGATGTAGCCAGCACTACATCTGCCCTCATGATGCCACACTCCCCCCCATGACAGTAATGAATTGAATCTCTGAAATTGTAAGCAAGTCCCCTATTTAATGTTTTCCTTTTAAAGAGTTGTCCTTGTCATGGTGTCTCTTCTCAGCAATAGAAACCCTAACTAGGACACCCAGGAAAAGTATTTACCTTGGTTGAAAATAGAGCTATTACAAATCAAGGTGATAGGTAAGATGGAGTTGTGGAAGATAGGATAGATGCACGTGGGTGGGAAAACACAATGAACATTGCTCCCATGTCCCATTTCTTAGGACAACCAGTCTCAGCTCCAAACTCATTTGCTAGGTACCAGTTATGTTTGTGGCTGGTCTTGCATTTTGGTTGTAGCTGAGACTCAAAAAGACGTCTTCTAGGGTTTCGGAAAAAGTTTGCCTATTCCTCAGAAACTGTTTTCATCTGCCTGGGCAATATACTGTATAATGTTACAACAATATAATGTGTTCATTGCTGGTGGGAATGCAAACTTGTGCAACCACTCTGGAAAGCAGTGTGGTGGTTTCTCAGGAAATTTGGGATCAACCTACCCCTGGACCCAGCAATACCACTCTTGGGAATATACCCAAGAGAGACCCTATCATACAACAAAAG
>NW_004949284.1:36103-45466 GCF_000317375.1 Microtus ochrogaster | reverse complement strand
AGGCAGTTTGGATGCTCACCTTACTAGACCTGGATGGAGGTGGGTGATCCTTGGACTTCCCACAGGTCAGGGAACCCTGATTGCTCTTGGAACTGATGAGGGAGGGGGACTTGATTGGGGGAGGGGGAGGGAAATGGGAGGCGGTGGCGGGGAGGAGGCAGAAATCTTTAATAAATTAAAAAACACAATATAATGTGTTGAAACTTGTGTAGTTATTTGGTGATTATGAGAGAATTCTAAAACAATTCAAATGTCTTGGTGTAGAAACTAAAGATGAGGCCTTAGGAGGAGTGAGATGGCAAGAAACCTTGTTCTTTGTGGCATGGTATGGTTAGTATTGTATTTCTAAGCTTCTTACAGCTCGTCCTCACTCTGGGCCTTTGAGTGATGTGAACCCCAAGTCAAAATTTGCCTTGGTTAAATTATTTTCTACAGCTGGGTGCTGGTGGCACACACCTTTAATCCCAGGACTCAGGAGGCAGAGGCAGGCGGATCTCTGTAAGTTCGAGGCCAGCCTGGTCTACAGAGTAAGTTCCAAAACAGGCACCAAAGCTACAGAGAAACCCTGTCTTGAAAAACCAAAATGAGCCAGGCAGTGGTGGCACACACCTTTAATCCCAGCACTCGGGAGGCAGAGGCAGGGGATCTCTGTGAGTTCGAGGCCAGCCTGGTCTACAAAGGGAGTTCTAGGACAGGCTCCAAAGCTACAGAGAAACCCTTCTCGAAAAACCAAAAAAAAAAAAACCCAAAAAAAGAAAAACCAAAATGAATAAATGAATGAATAAAATTAAAAAATATTTTCTATAAAAGAAAAACAACTACATGATGTTGTCCCAATTAAATATATTTTCATGGTCACCATTAGCAAAAAAAAAATCACATACTTTTTGACAGGTTTCCAGCAGGTGTTCCATTAAAAACATATTTCTACTGGTTCTGTCCTGTCCTGAAAGCAATGCCGGTGTTTGAAGATATAACATAACAAAATAAGGAAATCAGTTTCAGTGAAAGTGAGTATTTTGGGTAAAGATGTATAGTGTGTTGTGTGTAAGACCTGTTTTGATTCTGGGATAGCTGGTCTGAACAAATTTTATCTATCTATCTGTCTGTCTGTCTGTCTGTCTGTCTGTCTATCTATCTGCTCATTTATTCATTCATTCATTCATTTGGTTTTTCGAGGCAGGATTTCTTCGTAGCTCTGGAGCCTGTCCCTGTCCTGGAACTAACTCTTGTGATCCGGGCTGACCTTGAACTCAGAGATCAGCCTGCCTCTGTCTCCCTAGTACTGGGATTAAAGGAGTGCACTACCACCCAGCTCTGAGTAGTTTTTAAAGGTGAGTATTTTTGTTGAGGGAAGGAAGGTAGATGGTGTTGATGGAGGGCTTAAGTAGATGATGGAGATCTTAGCCTATTGCCTTCAGGGTTGCATTGAAGTCGTGGACTAGCACTGCTTGTACTTGGGTTTTAAGCATCTTTTTTGTTATCTAGATTCCAAAGTAACGCAGGTAGTCATCACATTTACCAGGAATGTTACCAGTGAGGAATGAACACTCTAAAAAGGATTAAAAAAAAATAGCCCATGAAGGAGGAGGCATTCCTGGCAACAGGTATACAGAGCCCCCTGCTGGCAAAGACTAGCAAAGGCCAGGGCAAACTGCAGAAAATAGATGCAATCAGAACAGGAGGATGGAAGTGACCAGTGGAAGTGACAGTGCATTTATCATTATAATTGGCAGGAGGGAAAGCTGAGAGTTACCAGGTTGGAGGGTCCGGCATGCGCCAAGGACAGCTGTGAAAGCTGGTGTGCGTGAAGGCTGCAGGTGACTCAAATAAGAAGCAATGAATGTGAAAGGAAAGCTAGCGGACAAAACACAAACCAAAGAGGTACACGTGCCAGGGGAAGAGCGGTGGTTCTCAACCTTCCTAATGCTGTGGTACTTTATTTAACACAGTTCCTCATGTTGTGGTGACCCCCAACCATAAAATCATTTTTGTTGCTGCTTCATAACTGTCATCTTGCTACTGTTATGAATCACAAAGTAAATACCTGATATATAGATGGTCTTAGGTGACCCCTGTGACCCCTGTGAAAGGGTCAATCACCTCCCAAAGGAGAACCACTGCTGGCAGGGGCTAAATGAATTCCTCAGCATGGGAACAGCAAAGAAACTCCAAGGGACAAGCTTTACCGACATTTTCTCCAAAACTCGGAGGGACTTTTCTTTTCTTTTTTTAAAATATTTTTATGGTTTATTTAACTTTTACTTTATGTGCGTTGGTGTGAAGATCCCTTACAACTGGATCTTCAGACAGCTATGAGCTGCCATGTGAGAGCTGGGAATTGAACTTGGGTCCTCTGGAAGAGCAGTCAGTGCTCTTAACCACTGAGCCTCATCGGAGGGACTTTTCAAGTGTTTCAGAAGTTTGAACTAAACAAATTTTAAACTTGTAGAGAAGTTTCTTTTTTGTTTCTGTTTTTGTTTTTCGAGACAGGGTTTCTCTGTAGCTTTGAAGCCTGTCCTCCTGCAACTAGCAACTAGTTCTTTTGTGTTTGTGTGTGGTTTTTGAGACAGGGTTTCTCTGTAGCTTTGATGCCTGTCTCTTGTAGAGGAGGCTGGCCTCGAACTCTCAGAGATCCGCCTGCCTCTGCCTCCTGAGTGCTGGGATTAAAGGCGTGTGCCACCACCGCCCAGCTCTGCAACTAGCTCTTATAGACCTGGCTGGCCTCGAACTCACAGAGATCCACCGTCCTCTGCTTCCCAAGTGCTGGGATTGTAGAGAAGTTTCTGGCTAGGAACCTAAAGAATATGTATAGTCACCTCATAGCTCTCATCTTCCTGGCTCATTTACGAAAAGATTGGGAGAGTTGGCTTCTTGACAACCACGGAACCTCAAAGATGTCGCTATTTGAAATCAGCTACCTCAAGCTTTGAGACAACACTCAGGCACTGTGCTTTCGCTACAGGCAAGGACAATGAGTCCAAGTGTTATTTCGGTTGTGATGGAAATAAACTGCTTAGACATAATAGATGCTTAATCCATGTTTGGAAACATATGAATGAATCATTAAATCAGGCTTATAGGAAGCCTGTAATTTGGCGAGGTCTCAGAAGAGTAATTTGCTTATATATTCATCCAGTTCTTGCCTTGTAATTATAATGTCTTCTTTCCTGGGGATTTCAGGGAGCTTGTGATAAAACATGCACCCAAATAGAAAATATAAATAATAAATAAAGCCATCATCACGACTGAGGTATACAAGCAATAACACAGCACCTAATTATCTAAGCCAAGTTACAAATCCATACTGGACTGTCTCCTGAAAGAAAGGAAAGCCAACGTGATTATCTTGTCTACAAAGGCAAATGATTCTGGTTTCTTATGTCTCGTAGGAAATTAGCTTCAAGGTAGAGTTTTATTCTTGGAACACTATGGAGATGGGGTAAGCAGATGCCTGGATACTGTTCTACAGCAAAGGCTATGGCATTTCCTGCAGCCACACACTGAACTATGTATGAGCCTCTAGTGTTATGAACCTCCAGTATGACCTGCACAGTATAGCTTACTGAAAGCAATTCACCAAGGAACAACTGCTCAGTTGGAAGCTTTCTAAATGTGAATGGCATCAAAGAATACACAATCGAGGGAAGCACATGGGCGTTCTACAGTCCTCTGTTGGCATCACTTCCTCGAACCAGATGCTGAGTAAGGGTGGAGAACAGGTCATTGGCTTTGTATTCTCTGCTAAGACCTGAAGCGTGGTTGTTCTACACTGTTGCTAGGTGGGAACATTGCTTTAGTTATCAAATAAAATTTCTTCTAGAAGTTTTTATGAAAAAGTGAGGTAGGCATCTGACCAAAATCCTCTTCAGGATAGATAACCAGCTAAAACTTCCTGACTTAGAATGTTGTGCTATTATTATGGGTTCTTGTGGCTGTTGGAGTCTATGGGTTTCAGCTAAGTCGTTCATGCTCAGGATTGCTTGTGCAGCTGCAGTTAGACAATGGTTAGGCTGGAATCATCCAAACTGGAAGCAACTACTCACGCACATGCCTCCTGACAGAACAGGCGGATTCTGTCAGCTGGAGATTGGAATGGGAGGAGGCTTAAATATCGAAAACAAGATGGACTTACCAGTGGCTCAGGACTCTGAGCTCTAAATGCATGAGCACACACACACACACACACACACGAGAGAGCGAGAGAGAGAGAGAGAGAGAGAGAGAGAGAGAGAGAGAGAGAGAGAACCAAAGGGGTCATGGTACCTTTTAATGACAAATCTATCATACAGTGTCACTTCTACAGTCCGTTCGCTGAGACACACATAGACTTCTGCCCGGGTTCAAGGCGAGACTATATGGGAACCTGGTGTTGATGGAGAAGTGACAAGGCTTGGAAGAATATATGAGATCAGAAACATTGTTGCAATCATTTTGTAACACATGGTCTGCATGCCCTTCTCATTTTAAAGGTATCCCAAGGAAGTATTTTCCAGGAGGAAGGTCGCTACTATGGATTTCCTAAAGGGAAGGGAGATGAGACTAGAGTATCTACCTGGCCTAGAATTCAGTGATGTCAAGGAAGGTCTGAAGGTGTGCTGCACAGCATTGCAACTGTGCGTAATACTAGGGAGTTGCTTGTGTATCATAAAACGACAAATTTAGATACACACCCCCCCACACTCACATATTCTCTCTTACATACGCACTAACTCTATCACACACTCACACACGTATGCACACACTCACTCTCACGCTCATACACTCACTCTCTCACACACATACACAAACTCACACACTCACACTTCACACACATATACACACTCACACTCTTATATACACTCATTCACTCTCACAGACACACAACTCTGTCACATACACACTCACATATACACATGCTCTCTCACACAATACGCAATAGACTCACACACTCACTCTCATATACACACACACACACACTCTCATACACTTACACACATTCTCTCACACACACATACACACACTTCACTCTCAGACACATGCTTTCTCTGTCTGTCTGTCTGTCTGTCTGTCTGTCTCTCACACACACACACACCCTGAGCCACTGATGAGAAGTCCATCTGTACTGAAGAGACCCTCGTTGAGATGATATAGATATTGAATGGCCCTATAAGCACCCTATTCCAGTCTCTAACTGACTGGGTCTGGCCTTGCCTGGCAGTTGCCAGGTGAGTGAGTGATCGTGTCCAGTTTGGATGATTCCAGATGAACCAGTGTAGTAAGACTGCAGCTTGTTTGCTCCCGGCTGCCCACAACTGAAATAGTCACATGGAAACCACATTGTTTGCAATACTGTCTGGCCAATAGCTAAGCATATTTCTGGCTAACTCATACCTAAAACTAGCCCATCTCCATTAAACTGTGCATCATCACGAGATTGTGACCTACCAGCAAAGTTTCAGAGTGTCTGTCTCCTACAGCGGCTCCATGGCTTCTCCCTCAATCCACCTTCTTTCTCCCAGCATACAGCTCAGTTTTTCCCACCGAGTTCTACTTTGCCCTATCAACAGGCCAAGGCAGTTTCTTTATTCACCAATGATAGTCACAGCATACAGAGGGAAATCCCACATCAAACAAGTATGTGTGTGTTGTTAGGGGGAGACATAGTCCTGTTTCAGGATCCTTAGTCAAGGCGCCTGGTTTACAAGGAGACAGATCTGTAAGAATACAGACACTGACTTTCTTAGTGTTAGAACCACGTAGTCTTGTGTTAGAACCACGTAGTCTCTGAAGCAGTTCCCCAAAATGGCAGTACCAGTGATAATGTCCTAAACAGAAGGACTGTTTGACTGGGCTAACAGAAGAATTTTTATTGGGTAAACAGAGACTTAAAGGTGGGTTTCTGTCTACCAGGCACCTCCATTAAACCACCAGGAACCTCCCTTAATCTGCCCCAAAGTCAACTATGTTAGTCAAGGGCATCTAGTTCCACTCAATTCGTATAGCCTGTATCAGCTAAAAGACCCCACCTGCTTTTCATATAAAATCTGCCTGTTTTCCCACCATTTTGCTTTTCTTTCTGGCACACACACACCTAGAGATGGCTTTGGCAGTTTCATCCCCAGGTAACCTTCTTTCTGCACATGGAGCCGTCTAGTTCAGTGGTTTCACAGTCTCCTCGCACGGATGCTCATTTTGGAGGAATTTATTTAGGGAGATGTTGAGCAGCGGTGGTATCAGAGAGGCTTCACCTGATGCTTCATTTAAAGTGAGACTCCCCAATAAATGAAAAGCTTTCTGAGTGCTCTGGGCCTCACCCCCAGCTGAGAACCCCAGGGTCACAAATCTCAGTGCAGCTTGAGGATGAGGACAGCAGCAGGAAAGGCCTCCTGTTTGTCTGTCCCAATCTAGATTCTTTGTGTTCACACAGTTAATTTCACCCCAGATTTTCATTATTGATTACTGTAATAAAAACTCCAACTCTGTGCCATGCCCATGAAATTGAATTTTAGACAGTAGCTTTCAGTCTGAGGAGTTCTGAGTCTTCATTGTTCCTTTTATATGCCCCAAAGGATGTACTAATGATCAGAGAGTTAGGCAGAATTCTGAGCTCCCAGAATCCTGGCTCCATCAGCCTTTCAGACTTATATTCTGGGATTAAACAATAGTAATTTCTGTTGGAAAAGGTCTACGTTCTAGATATTTTCAAAGATAAAATGTTATTGGGGCTTTTATTAATTTATTCATTCGATTGTCTGTTTTTTGAGCCAGGGTCTCATTATATAGCCCTAGCAAGCCTGGAACTCACTGTGTAGACCAGATTGACCCCAACCTCACAGAAATCTGCCCAGCTCTGCCTTCTGAGTTCTGGGATATTGGTGGATAGCCCATAGCTGGATAATACATTTTTACTCCTACACAGTTCTTTTCTACTCTCCCTATAGGAGTGCCTGCCGTGGAAAAGAAAGACCAGGACTTCAGCCATCCATGCAATACTCATTTGTGGAAAAAGACCTCAACCAGGAACTCTAGGCGACTGCCTCAACTTTTGCAGGATGTTGTGAACACCTGATCTGATGATGTCATTGCAATGATGCCCATCGGCTCTTTTACTTGAAAGCATTACACAAGGGGACACTCTACTTTGCTGGGGACTCTGGCAGAAACTCTAGCTGACTTCTTCATCTGATTTATGCTAATTGTTTATGTGTATGTGTGTTGGGTTTGCATGTATGCCTGTGCATCATGTGCATTCAGTGCCCTTGGAGGCTAGACAAATGCTGGAATTCCAACCCTGGGTCATCTGGTGGAGCAGCCAGTGCTCTTGACCACTGAGCTATCTCTCCAGTCCCTGCTAAATATTTTGAATGCCCAATTTGATGATTCTTTGCTGTCTGATAGTCTAGCACCTGCTACTTATTATTTTACTTTAGCCTGTTATATTCTTAATAAACTCACTCATTTAAAGTAGAAATATGGCTATATAGATCATCCTCTGGGCTGTGAAGAACACAGGGTCTTGTGCACCAAGGTTCATTGTAAACTTGCCATGCAGCCAAGGGTGGCCTCCACCTCCCAGGTGCTGGGATCATAGGTGTGTGTTGTCAGCCCGGGTCATCACAGATTAGTTTTGTTCATTCTCGAACTTTGTAAAAGTGGTATTAAATGGTATCTAAGTATAGATTCTTTTAAATTTGGTTTAATTTATTCAACTTAGTATCAATGCTATCTGTGTTACTTGTACCAATCTTCTGTTGTTGTTTTCCTGCTTTATTGCTGTGTCCTATTCCAATTTTGTGACTTTGCCCATGTATTTAGCTATTCATCTGTGGAGAGGCATGTGGTTCTTCTGTTGCTTTTGTTTTGTTTTGTCTCTGTTTTCTGGCAGATAGGAATGAAACCCTGATGAACCTGTTCTTACCTGCTAGATCCACTCCACCTTTGGCTGAGGTTTGACTTTGGGCGCTTATCCCTTTTTATTTGTGGAATATCCTGCCCATATCCTGCAAGTTCAGAAAACAACTCAGTGAGCCAGTGCAGGGGGCACTCTCAGTAAACTTAGGACTGGTACACTTTCTCTGAACTGAAAGGGAAACTGAGACGTGTCAAAACCCCTTCTCATCTCTTTGTCTTTGGAGTGAAGGTTTTGCCCTAATTGAGTCATCTTGGGAATCTAGAAGGATCAAAGTAACCCATGACAGACTGCTAACTGCAGATCAACCCCGGGAACTTCCCTTTCTTGTAGAGAATACAGAAGCCCATATTTCCTGGTCTTTCTTGTAGTTTAGTGTGGGCATGTGATTGAGTTTTTACCATTGTAGGCAGAAGTGCAAAGCCTTGTGGGAGAGCCTTGTAATGATCATCTTCTGGGTAGTATCTTGTGTTCTCTCTTTTCCTGTCTTCTGGATGCTGGTTTTCAGGTGACCTTCATAACCACAGCTAAAGATGGCAAAGCCTACCGACCTTGGCTCTGAAGTATCAATGTAGAACAGGCAGTTTCCCTCCCTCCTCCCATTTCTCCAGCCCCTCTCCCCGTCTCACCACCTAGAACTGTCTTGCTCTGAAAGTGAATAATAAATATCTACAGTTTTGGGGCCATTAGACATTTTGGGGTTAATTGATTATAGCTCCCAGCCAACCTTAACTAGCGCACCTATAATAATAGCTTGCTTTCTCCATACAGGTCTCAGGCATCTCTGAGATATACCACTTATAAAAGAGTTAAAAAGTTAAAGATATATTAGTAAAATTAACATATATACACATGCAAAAAATGAATAGTTTGTGACAGTCTAAAATGCAATTGTAAGTCGTCTGCTTCCCTTATTGCACAATTAATAGCTAGCTATGCACTTACTACTCTAATTTTTAGCTATTTCTATCTTAATTTTCTTGCTATCTCTACATAATTGCCTCTATTTATAGTTTTTATTTCTTTAATCTAGTAGCTTCATACAATGAATAGTGAATATTTACCAAGGCATCTTGTGTGTGTGTGTGTGTGTGTGTGTGTGCGCGCGCGCACACGTGTGTAAATATGTGCACGAATGCAGGTTCCTGTGGAAACTAAAAGAGCGAGGATCTCCTGGAGTTAGAGTTCTAGGCAGCTGTGTGCCATCTGATGTGTGGACCCGAAAAAATGCACTCAACCACCAAGCCATCTCTCCACCCTGGATGCTGTGTTTGCTACAGCCATATAAAAATTCTTTAGAAACCAAAGAAAGAGGAGTACATTTTAAAGTAGCTACAGTTGCCAGGCCTGATGGTACAGAACTTCAATCTCTGCCACTAGTGAGGTTAAGTCAGAGCAGAAGTTCAAGACCTAACTGGACAATCTGAATAGGTAAGACAGAAAAAGCCAATTTCATGCTAACCTATACTCTT
>NW_004949284.1:26839-30426 GCF_000317375.1 Microtus ochrogaster | reverse complement strand
AAGGCATCTTTAACCTAGTGCCTGTTCAGGTTATTATAACAAACCAGTATGGACAGAGTGGTTTAGACAGGAAGCATTTAATTCTTAGAGTGCTGGAGCCTGAACAGTCACGATGAAGGTGCTGGAAGTTTCAGTGTTAACTGGGGGCTTCCTAGTACACAGATTGTAATTGTCTCTGTGTTATGTTTTGGTGGAAATAGAGGTAGCATTGATGTCATTGATAAAGCTCTGCACTCACAAACTAACCACTTCTCAAGGGTTCCTTTTTTAGCTCTGTCACACCAAGGCTTAAGGGCCAGCATATGAATTTTAGCAGCATGGGCACAGATCTTCAATCCATTGTCCTAAGAAAGTATTAGGCAGAGGAAACAAGGTGATGTCAGAAGGCTATCACACTTCATAATTACACCAAGGATAAGAGTTTGGTGTGGGATGAACAAAATCTGAACTCAAAATTGTGTGAATGTTCACTTTGCACTGTCTTTGTTTGAGAGGCTAGCACATTGCTGAGATGGAGTGAAGCTTCTTCAGGCATCTTCCCATGGGTTCACCTCTAGAAATATTTTCAGGAGTGTACGAGACAGTAGGAGTAAGGGTAGGGAGGAAATATGGCATTGTTAAATACCTATCTCTCTTGGAAACTATCGGGTGCTCTATAGATATGATTCCATCCTTCTCTGCAGTGACCCAGACAGGCGGGTTCTGAAAGGACAAAATTTGATAACTTGTTGTCTTTGTTTTTTTTCGCTGTTGCTGTTACCCCCTGGGATAAACAATTTAGGAAGGAAGGGCTTATTCTGTGTCACTGTCTCAAGTCCATCATCGTAGGGAAGTCATAGGCTCTTGGTCACATTGCATCTGCACAAGGAAGCAGAGAAAGATGGTATGAGTATACTCAGGGCCCTTTTCCTTTTTATGTCTGGAACTCAAGTCAGGGAACGGTGCTACCCACTTCTAGTATAGGTCTTCCCACCACCATTAATGTGAGCAACATATTCATCAAAGCATGCCCAAGACTCCAAATAATCCCTTACATGTATGCCTGGAGGTTCAGCTCCCAAGTGGTTCCAGATCCCATCAAGTTGACAGTTAACAGATCACAGCTGCCTCAGGTCTCAGAGAAGCAATATGTCAACTTCATACACCACTACCTTTGATGGTAGATGGTAATTAATCTTTTGTCTGCAAAAACCGAGATTCAGTTTGTGAGCTAGTTAAGGTCAAACCACTCTGTGGTGACTTGGGAAAGCAAAATGTCTTGCGTATCTAATTCTGTAAACACATCGTAGGCTACCAATTAAGCAATTCCACCCAAGCCAGCATATTTTGCGAGTGACAGAGTGCTTTTGCTTCTAGAGTGCCGGAAGTCACGCTTAGGAACTGTATCAAAATCGCATTTGAATTGCCGTTAGTTTACCACAGCATTAGCCTGAAGCCAAAAAGTGAGTAATAGATCAATACAAAATAACTTCAAATACAACCCCCCAGAGTCCTTGACAAAGTAATCCAAAGTTTGTATTAATTTAGGAATAATCTTTGTAACACTGTGCAGCCATCAGGTATTAGGCCTGAGAAGATTGTGGTCTTGTGGGGACAGACAGTTCTTATCTAGGAAAAAAATAGCTCATTTCTTTGTTCTCTGCATAATGTCCAACCTGATCTTTGGGCTGAGTCATGAAGTCAATGACATCACCAAAGGCACTGACATCACCAAACCCACTGACATCACCAAACCTACTGACTGACATCATCAAACTCACTGACATCATCAAACCCACTACTACATGTTCTTTACTGAATCCTTCTCCTGTTAATATTCCCACCACTGAAATTTTTTTTTCAGACATAAGTAAAAACAGAAACTCCTATTTGGTGGTGACAATTCTCTTGGCTCCTTCACTGATATGGCTAAATCAAGTAACTCTGTCTTCCACTGGATATACTACCACTGGTCAAGAGCTAGGTAATGTTTTCACACCAGGAAAAAAAATCCCACTACTACTTGGTCTTAGACCCAATTCACCAGTTGTATGGGCTATAGAGGGTTATATAGGTTATAAATGTAAAGGAAGAGGTAGACAGTAAATATACCAGATCATCTTTATTTGACGTAAACCTGCCAGACTACCAGAAATCAATGCTAGTAGGTGTGGTGTTGTATACATTCAATTGAAGAACTTGGCAGGCAGAGGCAGACAGATCTACATGAGTTCCAGGCCAGTCTGGTCCTCAGTGATTTCTAGGTCAACCAGAGCAACAAAGTGAGACCCTGTCTCTAAATAAATATTTAAACACATGAATAGATAGTAATTAAGTAGGTGGTGCATGCCTACAGATGTAATTCCAGTACTACAGAGGGGCTAAGAATAGCCTGGGCTACACAGGGACTTTAGGGTCAACCTAGGCTACATAGTGAGATTTCACTGGGCTGGAGAGATGGCTCAGAGGTTAAAAGCACTAACTGCTCTTCCAAAGGCTCTGAGTTCAATTCCCAGCAATCACATGGTGGCTCACAACCATCTGTAATACAATCTGGTGCACTCTTCTGGCATGCAGGCATACATGCAGGCAGAACACTATATACATAATAAATAAATATCTTTTTTAAAAGTAGGTATTCATGCTGGGCAGTGGTGGCACATGTCTTTAGTCCCTACACTTGAGAGGCAGAGGTAGGCAGATCTCTGTGAGTTTGGAGCCAGCTCTGATCTACAGAGCAAGTTCCAGGACAGGGCTACACAGAGAAATCTTGTCTCGAAAAATGTCTGTGTTCATGCACTCCCTTCAGCAGCACATATACTAAAACTGGAATGATACAGAGATTAGTATGGTCCCTACACAAAGATGACATGCAAGTTCTTGAAACATTCCATATTATATAATTAAAAAAGTGGATATTCATTTCTAGTTTTAAAGGTATGTACCGCTTCCTCTGGGTGAGCATGCTGGTTTTGTTCCGTCTCTTTTCCTTCTCTCTGACCTCCGTCTGACACCCCAATGATTTTTTTCAAAGACAGTCTCAGTAAGTACATCCCAGCTGGTCTCAAACTTGCAATTTTCCTACTTCAGCTTCCTGAATACTAGAATTAAATATCTGTACCATCACATTTGACAACCTGAGAAAATTTAAAATAAAGCAACACACACACACACACACACACACAGCGTTTTAAGTGGTTAGGCCTCCATCAATTAAGTCTTAAATCAGAAATTATGATGTGAGAGTCTGACAACATGGTTTTTTTTTTAAATGTTGTTTAATCTCAGCAGAGCAAAGTGACATAAATCTCTAATCCCAGTACCTGACAGCAGAGGCAGGTGGCTGTCTGTGAGTTCAAGACCAGACCAGTCTACATACCAGAACCATGTCTGCCTGAGTGCTCCCCTTGCTTCCCACCACAATAATAATGACCTGAACCTCTGAGCTGTAAGTCACCTTAATTAGATGTTTTTCTTGTAAGCATTACCATGGTCATGATGTCTTCCCAGCAATAGAAACCCTAAGACACTAATACAAATCACTGTAGGAAGCCAGCTCCAAAAGAAAGGTTGTTCTTTCTTTAAGAATAGAGATGGGTTTTTTTTTT
>NW_004949284.1:21632-24469 GCF_000317375.1 Microtus ochrogaster | reverse complement strand
TTCCAGAGGTTCCAGCAACCACATGGTGGCTTACAGCCATCTATAGTGAGATCTGCTGCCTTCCAGGACACACATGATTCACAGTAAAATGCTCATACACATAAAATAAAAGAAATACATCTAAAAAATTAAAAAATAAGAGGAGGAGCAAGAGGAAGAGGAAGAAGAAAGAAAGAAAGAAAGAAAGAAAGAAAGAAAGAAAGAAAGAAAGAAGAGGAAGAAGAAGAGGAGGAGGAGGACTTGCTGCTCTTCAAGGATCCAGGTTTGCTTCCTAGCACCCACATGGCAGCTGGCAACTGTTAGTATAATTCCAGGGGATCCATTGTGCTCTTCTGGCCTCCTCAAGCACGAAACACACACAAGCAATATACCCATACACACAAAGAACAACAAAACATGGAGAGAGAGAGGGCCTCTACTTAACAAAAGTATTAAAATAGTTTCACCAGGGGGGAAATCCTTTAGCAGACCAGACATATAATTCTCTGTTTCCCAGAAGCTGGAAATGAAAGGCTTTTAGTGAAAGTGTCTCTCCCATCATAACTGTTTTTGTATTGGAGCCAGCAGGACTCAGCAGAGTCTCATGAGGGGAAGGTAAGGAGGTTAAGTCTCATGAAGAGAGGATAGGAGTGCTTGGCGAGGAGCCCCTGACCCTGTGGTTGTAATGTGTGCTGGGATGCTGGGGACAACCTCCTCCCACCCCCGTTGATCTGGTGCTGAGGATGCTGGGAGTCCCCACTGGTCGGGTGATTTGCTGGGGGCTTGTCTGGTTGGATCTCTAGATATCACGGGCTTTCCTAAGGATTTCTAAGGTTCAGAACCCCTGATTGGCTGACATTTGTATAAGGGTGTCCTGGTGAGTGTGTTCTGGCAGGTGGTCCTATCTACAATGGTTGGGATGTGAGGAATTTCCTTCGGATGGTCTGTTCTTGGGTGGTGCTTTCAGTTTATGGTCCTTTCTGCAACCAAGTGTTGCTTCAGGGTAAACTACTAATGGACTTAGGCCTCCATTAAACTTATTGATGGCTGAGTCCTACATTGGAGGTGATAATGGTTGAAAGTTAAAACTTCCTTTGGATGGTCTGTTTCTATTAAGCTTATCGTGGCTGGCTGAGTCCTACATAAATGGGTGTCCATTTCTTTCATCAAAGAAGTCCCCACAGATATACTCTGAAATCTAGGCAAGGGCCTAGTTAGCACTGTGGTACGATCCCTAAGCCTCTAACCTGGGATTCAAGGGGCAGGGCTTATCTGAAAAGGCCCAGAAGACTACAGAGTACCCGTAGGTATTTTAGACTTCTGCTCGTCTGCTCAGAGAACTGTAGTTCCATCGCATGTGTCCCTGTCAGGAACGCTGTTTCACTGTCCGTCCTCACAAGCTACACTGAGGTGGAGACTGAGTCCATCTTGCTAAGCTTGTCGCTGCGGCACTCAGCTTGGCACTGTTGAGCACACTGCTCATGCCGTGTGCCCAGTCCCCTGGGCCCTTTACCTGGACCACAGGCAGCAGCTTCCTGCCTTTTCCCCCCATTTCTACTCCTTCACCAACGCGTGGCACCTGGAGAGGGAGTAGTGGTGTGGGTGTGTTTAAGTGCAAGCCCACTTTTGTTATCTACGACCCTTCAGTGATTTCTCATTCCACTACCCCGTAGCCCAAATCTTCACACACACACACACACACGCACGCACGCACGCACGCACGCACACACGCGCACGCACACACGCACACGCTCGCGCCAAATAGTCTCTGCACTAATAGGGTCCTCAGGATTTCTCTCAGTTCTCTGTGCCACCCTTTGCTACCTCTTTCCCCACCTCATTTGATCTGCTTAACTCCTCATCTATAGCTTTCTGCTTCGGGGTCATTTCCTCACAACCGCCCTTCTGGAACCCCTGGTCTCCATGGTGATCACTCCAGATGGGCTGGCGTTTCTTTTCCATAGCAGTTCCCTCGAGATTATTTATCAGTTGTGTTATTATTGATAATCCGTTTTTCTAATTTGACTTGTAAATTTCATGAGCCTGAGGAGCACACCCGCCCCCTTCACTCGGCACTGAGAGCTTAATAGAATGTGTGTTATGATTGCTTTCAACAGATGGTGTGCCAGCCCAGTGATGAGAACCACAGCTAGGGGAAGGGCTTGAGGGGTAAAGGAACCCAGGAAGAATTCATAACAATGGATTTGCCACGGCCTGACATGAAGTCCCCAAAAGAGGACCAGGAAAGGTTGAAACACTCTGTTTTCAGCTTCATGCATGGGATGGGCCTGCCTTTATCTTTCCCTGCAAATGTGGACCCAGTTCAGAGGAAGAGAATACACTCTGTTGGGAAACACGCATATTCAAACCAGCCCTATGCTTAGGCATCTCCTTATGTCAAACTGCTTTTCTCATAGGTAGGAACCACCTAGGTGCAGACTTATACTTACCAGGGTCTTTGTGCTGCCCCAGCCTGTCTGACCTGGAATCAGCAGCATCTGTGTTTTCCATTTATTCTTTAGCCCACCTGGAGTCTTCACTGTAATGGCTATCACTGGAGGTTTGTGCAGATCGCTCTTATTCTGTCCTTTGCTGTTGGAATCTTTCTTTCACTGGTTACTGGAGGGTGTCATGTTGAGAATACTGATGGAGCTGCCTTTGGGAATCCAATCGGAGCTCAGGGCAGAGATACAGGTGGCAAAGTGGTAGGGCATATGGCAATGGAGCCAAGAGATGGCTATTCCTGTCTTAGCAAAGGCCTTAGATAGCTGCAAGGGGGCAAGGTCACAGAAATGCAAGGGATGCAGTGTGATGTTTCAGGTTACATGATACCCTGTACCCTGGTAAAAAAAAAAAAA
>NW_004949284.1:5907-21527 GCF_000317375.1 Microtus ochrogaster | reverse complement strand
TGTGTGTGTGTGTGTGTGTGTGTGTGTGTGTGTGTGTGTGTGTGTTACAGAGGGGGTAGGGTGGAAGGATTTTAAAGAGCTGGAAACAAGTCATTGCCAGTACATATTTTACACAGTAGTGTTCTATTGATTAAGAGAAAAACAACTCCTCGTAGCCTTGTTGATTGACTTCATTGATCCATATCTTTAATTTTAATTGTTTTGGAAAGACATAATTGACTCAATGAAAAGGTCTTTTGATTTTCC
Source organism: Microtus ochrogaster (assembly GCF_000317375.1). Lineage (NCBI taxonomy): Eukaryota > Metazoa > Chordata > Mammalia > Rodentia > Cricetidae > Microtus > Microtus ochrogaster. The sequence continues at coordinate 21,281 of NW_004949284.1, read as the reverse complement.
TTTTCTTCTTTGAGTCTTTTGAGAGATGATCTCACCATGTAGCCCTGGTTATCCTGAACTTGCAAAGATCCAACTGCCTCTGCTGCCTGAACACTGGGATTAGAGGTGTGCACCCAAGAGAATGGAATTTCTGGAGTCATTCAGAAAATTGTAAAATCTTAACCTTGCTTCAATTTCATGATATTAAAAATACAGAATTTATGATGAAGGTCTCAAAGAATCATCCTTGCTCATGTTGAAAAGTACACTCCGAATTCTTATTTCTAGATATTTATGTAAAAATGAGTTTTCAGATGAGCAGTGGTAGCACACACTTTTAATCCCAACTCTTGGGAGGCAGAGGCAGGTGGTTCTCTGTGAGTTCAAGGCCAGCCTGGTTTACAGAGCTAGTTCCAAGACTGTTAAATAGAGAAACCCTGTCTCGCAAAAATAAATAAATAATAAAAAGGGTTTTCATATTTTTGTCCATTAGCAAACAATTATAAAGGCTTTGTTTCTTTGCTAGTTTCTTTTATTTCCAAGCCTTTGTGCTAAATGACCCAACTCGGGCACATGCCTTTAATGAGAGAAGCACATGGACATATGGAGAGAAAGAAAAGCAGCCCCTGACTGTGCAGGCTGCAGTGTGCTCTTCATGTGTCCTTGGCATCCCTTTGTGTGATTCAGGCTTTGAATCTAGTTAGTGATCTCTGCAGTGGTACGTGCATGTGTTTAGAATCAACCTTGGAGATGTCAAACACTATCATATTAAATCAATCATGCATCTACACTGACTATCACGTACTAAATCAGCCATGCATCTGAGTCGTTTTAGAAATGAAGGTTATTTAACATACCTATCCCTCCATATCTAATTTTGAAAGCTATAATACACTTGAGATAGTCTTTTAAATAAGGAGTTGTACTTATTTATTTTAAGCCATTTATCCCCAACCAAGTGTGTGTGTCAACCTTCCTCTCCCCTCCCCCTTCTTCTCCTCCCTCTCCCCTCCCCGTCCCTCACCTCCTCCTTCCCTTCTTTCTTTCCTTCCTTTCACATTTTCATTTTCTTTACATTTTGAGACCAGATCTCACTGTGTAGCCTTGGCTTATCCCAAACTGGGTATTCTCCTGACTCAACCTCTTACCATTCCTGGCTTGAAGTGAAGAACTCTCAAATATATCATCACATCAGTGATTCCAGGCTTTGCTGCTGCTGTTTGTGAAATCTTGCAATCCCTTTCTCCCTCTTTCTTTCCTTTGTCGTGTCCTGAAAGTTACTATTTAGTAAACGTTAAAGTGTCAGCCATAGATCCTCTGGAATCAAAGTCCCTTAAGCATTCCTCCTGCTCAGGAACTTGGCCTTGGGCCTCAGGGAAAAGCTCTTCTTGGTTTCACGGTGGGAGGATGGGAGACGTTCATACTTTCTGGACAGACTTCCTATGCAGCTAAAATTGCATCTTTCTTTTTCTTTTCTTTCTTTTTTTCTTCCTTTCCTTTATTGTTTCTTTTTCTCTCAAGACAGGGTTTCTCTGTATAACTCTGACTGTACTGGAACTTGTTCTGTAGATCAGGCTGACCTCACTCTGTGGACCAGGCTGGCCTCAAACTCAGAGATCCACCTGCCTCTGCCTCCTGAGTGCTGGGATTAATGCACGAGCTACCACCACCCAGGTAAAATTGTATATTTCTATTATTTTTCACTGTTGGATTTGAAGCTTCAGGTTTTTTCTTGCTTCCCAGCTGAACATCTGGGATGGATGAGAGGTGAGGGAGGTATGTATTTTATTGATCTTTGCTCTAGTCAGTCACTCATTTGTTCTCTGAGTGGTATTATATACACCTATATACACATGTATGTGGATATGTATATATGAGTGTGTGTTTGTTAGAATAAAAGTTAGTATTTGATTTTTGTCAGTCTCTCTTCTTTCTTTCTTTTTTTTCTTTGAGACGGGGTTTCTCTGTGTAGCCCTGGAACTCGTTCTGTAGACCAGGCTATTTTGAACCTGGAGATCTGCTTGCCTCTGCCTCACAATTACTGGGATTAAAGGCATGGGCCACCACTGCCCAGCTGTGTCTTTGTAGGTTATCCAGATGACCCCAGACAGCTTTCGGGACTTCTGACCAGAACCTTTCACCTTGGAACTGTCAGCAGACCTACATCATTCTGCTGAGGAGAGAAGAGATGGGAATTTGTTGCCGAGCTCCACACCCTGTCCCTCTGATATCGTGCCCCGTGAATGCCTTCCACTTTGCTGTTTCCTGCATTGAATCTTTTGTAACAAACCTGCCCCAGAAAGTAAAGTGCGTTTTCTGGGTCTCTAATTGTCAGTCCTGGGAAGCTTTGGCTTTGCAGGCAACTCAGAAGTAACCAGGGGAATAGGTGTTTATCATAGGCATCCACCCACCATAAGGGCAATTTATGGAACTGAGCTCTGGAATTTAACGGTTAACTAAATGCTAACACTGAAGAGCCAGCATCAGAACTGAAGTACTGCAGTCTTGGGTGATGTTAGAGAAGCAGAGAAGATGGTATAAGAAGGAGAAAGTCTTTCTGTTCCCACCATCTAATCAGGGGATACTGGGCAACTGGCTTGTGACATATATGTATACCTGTTTGTATGTATATGAATACACATTTTCTTTCTTCCTTCTTTCTTTCTCTCTCTGTTTCTCTCTTTTTTCTCCCCCCACCCCTGCCACTTTGTTTCTTTCTGGTGCTGGGGTCCTCACATGTTAGGCAATCACTGTACTCCCGAGTCACATCCCCATGCCTCGTATATTTACTGAACAAGTACTCAGCACCAGGCACTATGCTTAGAGCTGGTTATAAAGCAAGAAAGCATCCAACTTGTCAGGAAGGCACTCAAATACACGCGTAATTAGTGAGTAGGAGGGTGGCTCAACCTGACGTGGTGGTACATGCCAGTAGTCCCAGCTACTAGGCAGGATCATTTTCATGCAGGGATTTGAAGCCAGCCCAGTGAATCCCAATCTTTTTTTTTTTAAGATTTATTATGTATACAGAGTTCTGCCTGAATGTATGCATGCCTACATGCCAAAAGAAGGCACCAGATCTCATTATAGATGGTGAGAGATGTGGTTGCTGGGAATTGAACTTAGGACCTCTGGAAGAGCAGTCACTCTTAAAACACTGAGCCATCTCTCCAGCCCCTGAATCCCAATCTTAAAATACTTTCCTATCTCTGCATGTAGATGGTGATCCAGCCTGCTCTTGGTGGAGGCCACTAGTTAGTTCCCAGATGCTCAGCTCCAAAATAATCACATAGAAATCATATTATTTAAATCACTGCTTGGCCCATTAGCTCTAGCTTCTTATTGGCTAACTCTTACATATTAATTTAACCCATCTCCATTAATCTGTGTATTGCCATGTAGCAGTGGCTTACCGGCAAAGTTTTGGCATGTCTGACTCTGGCTGCAGCTCCATGGCATCTCCTAACTCCATCTTTCTCTTCCCGTGCTATAGTCCAAGCCAATTTTCTTTTATTCATTAACCAATAAAAGCAAGACACAGACAAAGTGACCTTCCACACCATTTCCCCTTTTCTGTTTAAACAAAAAGGAAGACTTTATCATAGTAAAATTACATATAGCAAAACACGTATCGGGGGCTGGAGAGATGACTCAGAGGTTAGGAGCATTGCCTGTTCTTCCAAAGGTCCTGAGTTCAATTCCCAGAAACCACATGGTGGCTCACAGTCATCTGTAATGAGGTCTGGTGCCCTATTCTGGCTTTCAAGCACACATGCAGACAGAATACTGTATACATAATAAATAAATATTAAAAAATAAAATGTTAAAAAACAGGTATCAAGCAAGAATTACAGTTACAATATTTCTATCTACTTTATCTTTTAACATAACTAAGGAAAACTATAACTGTAACTATTTATCTTCAACTCCATCAAAGACTACAGAAGGATATAATATTACCTATGTAAATAGGAAGTACATTGTAAGCAACTTCCAATATTCTAGAATTGACAGAGACATCTCCCTGCCTGGACAGTCACCCAAAGTTCTTCTGTACCATTGGGGCATCCATTGTCAACCTACAGGCCCATAGTATCCAGCAGACTTTTCCACAAAGCAGAAAATTTCAAAGACAGGTCTGCCTGCCTATATTGGCAGTTTGCCAGTCATTTTCTCCTGTGTCCTGCAGAATGTCTAGCAGACTCTTTCATAAAGTAGGAACCCTAAAGGACCATCTCACCTTTAGGCAACTTTAGCAGACATTTCTCTGTGCATCCTTGAAGCCGCAAAACAATCCCACACAAGTTAAGAATTATGGATAATAAAAAGCGTTATTTATTTGAGGGGAAAAACTTACGGACTGCTGTCCCAAACAACAGTCCTGTCATCACAAACAGGAAATAGGGAGGCTAGCAGCCGGAATGGGAGCTGGAAGCAAGAGAGAGAGCACATGGTTCCTGCTGCTTTTTAAACTATAAGAGACCATGCCCCAGTGGGCTGGTATCTTAAAGGCTATTGGCTGAAGGAGCAGAATGTGCCCCTGCAGCAGATCCTGCATGTCCAGTTTATGCAGCATACCGTAAAGCAGTCCAGGCAAGAGCAATTTCTTGCCCAAATGGCTAACCAACTTCATAAGAAGCCTCTTCGATGCCCATCTTCCTATCGAAGTAATTGGTGTTGCCAGGAGCAGATGTGTCTCATTGCCATGAAAAGTCCTAAGTTATTAAAACATTTTAAATAGCATATTCTGAATGTCTCTGAAAGATTCAAGGAAAATCTTTCTAATTGAAATATATCTCTATATATCTAGAAAACCTAACTAACATGACTACAATCTTGACTATCATAGATGACTATCCATTAACCTATATTTCTTAATTATACATTACATTTTTAAATGAACTACACAAGCACAATACCTTAATCAAGAGCAGAAATAGATATACATAGTATAACAAAATTGATCTTAAATTTGTATCAATAAACCAAGATCCATACCACTTCAAATCTCTATAGCATATCCCCCTTTAAATATAAAGAAACATTTACAAACAATATTTGGGAATATGGGCATAATTCTATCCAAACTTTTTCCTGCTGTTTATTAGCGAGGTATTTTCTTTGTGGGAGTATTTACAGGGGGGTCTTGTTTCATCAAACTATATTGATTAGGAAGCAATGCACAGGTTCTCATCTTCTGAGAAAACAAAAGAAGAACCACTTTTCAAAAGCAACATATCCTTAGACTCAAATTTTGAAATCAAGATACCTTTATGTTGGTTTAACTTAGCAGTCCATACAATGAAATGTCTCTCTGTACTTAGCTCCTTTATAGTCAAAACATTCAAAGAAAACACAATAATATACATAATCCAGACTCTATGTAAATTTTCCATCTTTATGTGGCTTGTTTTTCTTTATTTCTTTTAATCTATGACTGTCTGTATTATGTGACTTTAAAGACTTTGTTAAATTTTTATACTCTTTTTCTTTTCTTTTCCAACCCTATGTACATTTATCCAACACTGTGAGTCATTTAGAGTTGTTTTCCATCTGAATTTGTCTTTGGTGCATATCTGTAATTCTTTACTGTTCAGGAGCACTTTTTAACATGCTGTGCCATCACTAGGGTACATATGGTACTTCCTGCTTGCCCTGCCCAGTCCAGCATGGTGAAGCTGCTCGCGCCTCAGAGCTGCACGCACTGCCCCATTCTCAGGCACACAGCCAGTCCATGCTGCCATTAAGCAAGCTGCAGCTGTCTGCTCACAAGCCCTAGTCAAATGCTCCATAGCCAGACCTCCAGAGAAAGAGTTAGAGTTTGCACTGGCAATGTGGCCCAGAAAGCCAGCATTTCAAAATGGAGCAGCTTTTGTTTCTTTTGCTACCACTGTTATTAATTAAATCACTGCTTGGCTCATTAGCTCTAGCTTCTTATTGGCTAATGCTTACATATTAATTTACCCATCTTCATTAATCTGTGTATTGCCACATGGCAGGGGCTTACCAGTTAAAGTTCCAACATGTCTATCTCTGGTGGCAGCTCCATGGCATCTCTCCGACTCTGTCTTCTTCCTCCCAGCATTCAACCCAGTTTCCCCTGCTTTCCTAAGTTCTGTCCTATCAACAGGTCAAGGCAGTCTCTTTATTCATTAACCAATAAAAGCAACACATAGACAGAAGGACCTCCCACACCAACCTGCCTGGTAAGAGAGTGGAGGAGGGGAGGGCAGAAAAGCAATGGAGTTATTTTCAGCCCCAGTCCCTTTATATGTGTGGCTTAGCCCAGCTGTTCTCAGCCAGAACTGCATGAAGAACCCCCAGGGCTCTTTAGGAGACATACACACTGGGGCTACACCTCCAGAGAATCTGATATAATTGGTCTGGGTATCAACATTTTCTCCAGAGCTCCTATGCAAGCAGGTTGGGTGAAAAGCTCCAGCTAGAAGCCCAAATACTGGTTCTTTCAATCTGGGTTCAAATGTAGTGCATCAGTCAGAAGGCATCTAACTCACATTGAAAGCAATACTTTCTTGTTTTTCTTTACTCGTGTACACAAAGTAATAAATACACATGATGAAATATTTTTAAATAGGTTGGTGATTTCAAAGTTCCTATCCTTATCATGCTAAGAGATCTTTCTTACACTGGCTTGGGGAAACTAGGCCACTTCTTGAAGGACTGCTGTGAATTTCCAGGTTTTTATTTATTTTTAGAAATCTGGCTAATTTCAAAGTTCATTTTCATTGGCCATTTGCCCCAGTTTATTCTAGTCTGGCTTACTCCATCCTGTTGGGCCTTTGTACAAAAGTCAGTCAGAAACAATTGCCTCCCATGAATTTGACAGGGGTAATTTACCAGCGAACACACTGAAGGCCAAACTTTTGTTCTGCTCAAATGCTTTTTCTTTTTTCTTTCTTTCTTTTTTTGGTTTTTCAAGACAGGGTTTCTCTGTAGCTTTGAAAAGGCCTGGACTGGTACTAGCACTTATATAGACCAGCCTGGCCTTGAACTCACAGAGATCCTGCTGGGATTAAAGGTGGGCATCACCCACCACCATCACCACTGTCAATTTTTTTTAAAGGAGTGTAACCATATTATTAAACATTTTTAAAAGTTATTTACATCATTTCATGTGTATGAGTGTTTTGCCTGTGAGTGTGCATGACAGCATGTGTGTGCCTGCTGTAATAGGGGTCCAAACGGGGGTGTTAGACCCCTGAAATTGAAGTTATGGACAAGTTTGAGCTGTTGTGCCAGTTCTGAGAACTGAACCCACGGTCTCCACAAGAGAAACAGGCGGGAGTTTTTTGTTTGTTTGTTTGTTTGTTTTTTAATGTATACAGTGCCCTGTCTGCATAAGCCTGCAGGCTAGAACAGGCCGCCAGATCTCATTTTAGATGGTTGTGAGCAACCGTGTGTTTCAAGATAAAGAGAACTTCACTGCCCTGAGTTAGCCTTCTTGGTTTCATTCTTTAGAAGACACCAAAGAAAGGGATTAATATATGACCCGTATGGGAGGAGAAGAGACTGTCAAAAGGAAAGTGGACCAGCCAAAAAAGTCTCCAAATTCTTGATTATTTGAAAAAAAGAAACAAATTTATGATATATGATGGATTTTAGTAGTACAACTAATACATTGTATATTTAAGAAATTATACGTAACTTAAGTCATAAAATCGATGAAGACTTCCTTTTTTCTCACCAACTCACTTTGAGACAGGTTTTCACTGTGTAGCCAGGTTGGCCTCACAGTGTCCTTCCAAGGCCATTTCTTGATTGCTGAGATTGTTGACATTCAGAGCCATCTTGAAACACAAATATGCTCAAAAGAAGGAGGTATGTGACAAGGGACAGTGCGACTTAGGGAACTGTCAAAATAAAGAGAATGTTCCAACAACAGGCGAACTGGTTCCAATTAGACAGATTGAAAAACCCTCCTTTAAAAAATCCATTTTTCATATCTTTTCCTGTTTCTAATTATAAATTGTTATCAATAATTGTGATAAACAATAACATCATTTAATTTCTTGCCAGCTGAGGTCTGCAGAGCTGAAGCATGCTGGACCTCAGGAGTGTGCAGTTGTGGAAGCAAATAACCGGCTCCTGATGGTGGGAGTAGAGGGTACCATGGCAACAGATCTCACAGCTCTGTCCGTGTTCGAGTGGCAGAAGCTGGTGGCTGTGATTTATACTCCCCGCAACGTTGAGGTACAGACAGGAAGTTTTCCTTGTGAAAGTTGGAAACTAGTAGGTCCTTTGAAATCCACAGAGGAAGATTGTGCGATTCTTTCTTCAGGGCCATGACAAAACTGTAGAGAGAGCCCGCCCTTTGGGGGGCGGGACGGCCTCGGGCAAATGTTTATAAATTGGGGTGCACAGACTCTGGGTTCCCCTTCCTGTTTCCTGTTTCTGGACATCGCGGGAACTTCGGTTGCGTGAGTGTGCTATTTATATTAAATTTGTATCATCTTATACCAATTGGCCTGTATTAATTCGATCCGCCTTCACAAAACATTCATTGTCGGCAGTAGCAGTAGCTCATAACAATATTTAGCCTTTGGTTTGGCCAAAACAATCCTGAAATTGCAATCTCTGCAAGAATGATTGCATAGAAATGTAATGAATGGTTAAAACAGTTTGTATTTAGTTCTCATTCGTTCCGTGATGCTGGTTAAGGTGTCTCCTTTCAGAGAGCAGAACGTTGCTTCCTGGTCTGCCCTGGCAGTCAGAGTACACTAGATGCCATAAATAATTTATTTACTACAGAATCCAGAACCTGGACCAGAGTCTAGTACGCAGGGGTTTCCACCCTCACCACCCCCACACCAATAACAATACTAATTAAACCCCATTATTTATTAGACTCTGTTCTAGGTTCTGAAGTCAGTGACCAAAATAGGCACACTCTGTAGTAAATAAATTACTTCTGGTATCTAATGTAGTCGAATAGTCTCACAAATCTGTAACTTTAACTACAAGGGAAGCTAAGGCAGATGACTTGCAAGTTTGAAGCCTGCCAGAGCCATGGAGTGAGTTGAAAACCATCCTGGGAAAGTTAGTGAGCCCTTGTCCACAAACTCAGATATTGATATGGTTGGTGGTAATGCAGCTCAGTGGTACTATCTAAAGTGCCAGGGTTTGATCCCAACGGAATAAGAAAGGAATGAAGGAAGGAAAGAAGGAAGGAAGATTTTTGTGCAGGTGAGCCATGTAGACATATGATTCCCATGTCCAAAGAGCAACTAGAGTGCACCCCCTGGAAGGCAATAAAGCAAAGGTGAAATTGGAATGATAAGGGCAAGATCATTTGGGGCTCTTTTACTTTGGATCTAGAATGTTCTTTGGGGCCCATGTGTCCCACTGAGTTATCTTGTCAGCCTTAAAGCTATATTTGTGTTAAAAAAATGTTTGTTTTTATTATTTTAGTTGTGTACCCATGCACACACACACACACACACACACACACGTAGGCCCAGAGGAGGCCAGAGATATAGGATCCCCATGGAGCTGGAGTTACAAGCAATTGTGAGCCACCAGACCTGGGTACTGGAAACCAAACTCATGGCCTCTGCAAGAACACTTTTAAAGTTGGGCGGTGGTGGTACATGCCTTTAATCCCAGCACTCAGAAGGCAGAGGCAGGTAGATCTCTGTGAGCTGGAGGCCAGCCTGATCTACAAAGAGAGTTCCAGGACACCCAGGACTATTCACAGAGAAATTCTGTCTTGAAAAAAAAAATAAAACAAAACAAAACAACAATAAAACACTTTTAAGTGTTGAGCTATCTCTCTACCCCCTAGCTATGCTTTTCTTGAGATGGCATTTTAGGTTGCTCGAGTTGTTTGGGTGCCTCTGTGGTGGGAACCAGGAAAGAAGTTCAGAATGGTGTTACAGACTGAAGGACTTGCTGGGCTATGAAGCAGCAATGGAAGTCATAGTGAGAGAAGAGTCAAAGAGGGGCTGGAGAAAACGCCACCACATTGGACAGGCCACGCCTGATGTGCTGCAGATGAGAAAAGTGAGAAATGAAGCAAAAAGAAAGAAGAGTTGAGAAGTGGGCTGTCGAGATGGCTCAGCACTGTAAGTGCCTGCTGCCCAAATCCGGTACGCCCAGTTCGACTCCAGATCACACTGTGGAAGGAAGAACAGACAAAGGAGAAACAGGCTTCCACGAGTTGTCTCCTCCGCACGGGTAACATGGCACACACATGTCCGCCACACCTCTCCTCCCTCTACACACACAGAGAGAGAGAGAGAGAGAGAGAGAGAGAGAGAGAGAGAGAGAGAAAGAAAGAATAAAATTTAAGATTTTTTTGTTTTGATTTTTGAGACAGGGTTTCTCTGTGAGACAATCCTGGTTGTCCTAGAACTCACTCTGTAGACAAGGCTGGCCACAAACTCACTGAGATTCTCCTGCCTCTGTATCCCAAGTGCTGGGATTAAAGATGTGTGCCATCACCACCTGGCTAAAATGTAAGAATCTTGCTAAGGGTTTTTACAAGAGTGGAGGTGCTTACAGAGAAGCCATTCAAGGTTTGCATTGGTAACTTAGAGCTGTTTCTGTGTGGATCCTGAAACCTGCCATGAGATAGACTGTTTTTCAAGGAGCTAAATTAGTGTAACATAGGCATCTTCCTGTAATTTATAGTGTAGTCTTGTCAAGTGACAAAGTCTTTTATATTATAGATTGGTCATCCATCCAGAATCACTTATTGTTACAAAATGCTCATGTATAGTTTAAAAAGAAGGTCCACTTACTGTAAGTGATAATTCTAATTATTCTAACTATTCACTATATAGACAAAGTCTCACCATGTAGCCTTTGCTGAATTGGAACTGACTGTCTAGACTTGGCTGGCCTCAAACTTATAGGAATCCACCTGCCTCTATATCCTGAGTTCTGGGCTTAAAGTTCATCACCATGCCTGACCCTTTAAAATTTAATTCCCTTGGCGTCTGAGAGCCCAGGTTGTCCCTGGAAGGTGTCCTTTGACAAGCACATTTATATTTTTTTCTTCTTTTGCTTTCAGATAGTTTGTCCGTTATTAGGCTTTTAAAGAATACTTAGTAAGTTACACTGTGGGCAAACAAAAATCAATAAAACACTATTCCTGTTGAGGCATTAGCAGTTGCAGGGGAGAAAGAAACATTGAAACATCAAACACACAAAGTCAGAAGCAGCAAACTCCAGGAACCTGGGTGTGAGGGGGGAGCCATTGACTCTGGGACAAAGGTAACAATTGGATTAAGACAAACAGCGCTTCAGGATTGTAAGTAAGGTTAGCTGAGAACAAACTAGTAGGAATCAATCCAGAGAGGCTAAGATTAGCCACCGGGAAAAATATTCAATGCGTTACCTTTAAGTATGTTAAAGCGCTTACACTCTTTAATTTCTGCTATCCACGATGTAAATTCAAACTTGCCATGACCTTCCGTTATTCCCGCATAGATTTCCAGCTTTGCCTCGGGTACGTTTTCTCTTCTTGTTCTCAATTCTTTCTCTAGTTCTAGTTCCTACGAAAAATACAACAGGCAACAGAGGCCAAGAAACCATTTATACAATAAAAAGCAATGGTGTTCTTGTTAAAACATTCCTTTTTTATAAACCTCATTGTTTATAATCATGTGTCTGACGATCTGTGTGTATCTCCACTTCGTGTATGTGTGTGTGCACCTCCCCTTTGTGGTTTTTAAGGTATGTGTGTCTGTGTGTCTGTATGTGTCTCTCTGTGTGGGAGGGATGTGCCTGTGTGTGTATATCTGTGAGTATACATGTCCCTGTGGATGTGTGTCTGTGTTCTGTGTGTCTGTATATCTGTGCACGGAAGTAGTATCTGTTGATATATTTGTATCTGTGAGTGTGTATGTGTCTTTGTGGGTATATGTGTGTGTGTGTGTGTGTGTGTGTGTGTGTGTGGTGTGGGAGTTGTGTCTGTGAGCATGTTTGCATCTGGGTGTGTGTGTGTGTCTGGGGGGGGGTGCATAAGTCAAAAGACAACTTTTGGGAGTCGCTTCTCTCCCTACATGGTGGGATCCTGGAGTGAAACTCGGACTGTCAGGCTCACACAGCAAACACTTCTACCCACTAAGCCATCTCACCAGCCCTTCAACTTAATTTTGAAAATAGATTCTTTAGGGACAAAACTGTTTCAAAACTGTATGCTCGATTGGTTAAACACAGGTTTCTCTGTGCAGGTGGCGGTGTGTTGCAATGGTTTCCAGACAGTCTGTGAACACACACTCTGGGTTTGAGGCATTAGAAATTGTTCTTTTTCCCACAAAGTGCTCTGCTTCCTATTTAAAAAAAGATAAGAAGAGAGTCTCAACATATTTTTTGAACTTTTATTTATTAATCTATTCCCTCTTAATGACCCTCAGCAAATGTAAGTGATTGGAAAATGAAGAATAAAGCCAGATCACCATTAGAGACATGCCCCAGAACTCAGGGGCTTCTGCTATAGACTTCTCTAGAACCAAGAATTTGGATGAAATTTTTCCTGATGTCATGCAGTTTCATCTTTCTCTCTTCACAAATATAGAAGGAAAATGACAGGAGCTGGAGAGATGGCTCAGAGGTTAAGAGCACTGGCTGCTCTCACAGAGGACCTGAGTTCAGTTCCCTGCACCCACACGGGCACTTGGAGCAAGGCAAGACTCCAGTTCCAGGGTACCAGGGCCTTCCTCTGACCTCTATGGGCACCAGGAATGCAAGTGGCAACATACATATATAAAACAAAATAAACACACACACACAAAATGTAAAGGTCTAACAAGAAATAAATATAACTTAGAGTATTGGAGACAGGAGAATAAACCAATGAAAAGTTACCATGCTCCACCCAAATTCAATTTATAAAAAATATAATGTTTAGGATCCAGGCATGCAGCACACACCATAATCTCAGTACTTGGAAAGTAGAGAAAGGTGATCAAGAATTCAAGGACAGCCTCTGCTATTTAGTGAGTTCAAGGCTAGTCAGGGCTACGGAATACCCTGATTCAAAATACAAAATGTTACTTCCCATGTACGCCCATAGCAGAGCCCTTGCCTGGCCTTTGTCAGGCTCCAAATGCAAACTTGGAGACTGGAAAAAGGTGGAGCATGAGTGCTGTGGGAGCCAAGCACAGACTTGCTCCCTTTTCTCCTCCAAACCTGCCTCCCACCGCCCTGATTTGCAGGGAATGAAGAGAAAAGGGCTTGTGGGACACGTGACCTAGTGGAGTGTGGAAGGGTTTGTTTGACAGATGACCTTGTATCACTAACAAATGTGTGAATAAAAACAAAAGGAGGAAGAACTGTCACAGGGTGAAGGAAACTTAAGAGATTAGCCCAGCCCAGCATTGCTGGCTCCCTAGCAAAAACAAAACAAACAACACATTCTGAGCTTGGTGGATAAAATCTTCTGGTCTGAACTCAGTTCCTGAGCTCTGAGGTGAAAGTAGAGAACTAAATCCAGCAAGTAGTTCTCAGCCTGCAAACAGACATCATGACACACTCACATCAATATACAGGTGTGTGCATGATAGCACACACACCTTTTAAAAGGAAAGAAAGAAAACATTTCTGAACAAGTGGTGTAATTTTAACTATTTGGAATTGCTGTTTTTGGTTTTTGACTTTTTTTGTTTTTGTTTTTGTTTTTGTTTTTTTAATTTTTGAGACAGTATCACTATGTAGCTCTGGTTGGCTGGGAAATCAGTGTAGACCAGGCTGGTCTCAAACTCAGAGATCTGCTACCTCTGACCCCCAAATGCTGGATTTAAAGCACACACCACCACATATGTCTTGTGCTGTTGTTTTTGGGTGTGATACTGGCACTATAGTTGGTTTATAATTTTTCCTTATATTGTCCAACACTAAAGTAGCTCAGGATGAAATAATATGAGCCCTGAGAATTGGGTTAAAAATGACACTCCCATAGGAAATTTAGATGAAGGTTGGTAAAATGATTAGTTGTTTGTCTGCAATTACTAAAGTGATGAGGGATGTTCGAAGGTTCATTATATTTTTTGTTTTATTTGGTTTTGGGTTACATTTTCCACAAGAAAAAGGTAGTAAGAGATGGGTGGACTGGGAAGGAGGTTCACTTGGTGAAGCGCTTGCCACACAGGCACGGGGAACCTGAATTCAGGTCTCTACAATACAAGTGAAAGCTGGGCCTGACAGTACACACCCCTGTAATCCTGCAGCCAGGGAGGGAGAGGATCCCTGGAGTTCACTGGTCAGTCACTTAGTCAAATCTGTGAGCTCAGGGCTCAACACAGAGCAAGCAAGAAAGACCCTCAATTTCTTTCATTTGTTTGTATTTGGTTTTCTGTTTGTTTGGTTTTTGAGATAAAGTTTCTGGCTGTTCTGGAACTCACTCCTGTGACCAGGCTGGCCTTGAACTCACAGAGCTCTTCCCACCTCTGCCTCCCAAGTGCTGGGGTTGAAGACCACCACCACCCAACAACATCAACTTCTTGCCTCCACACGTGTGTGCACACATTGTAGTGTACAACCTATGTACATACTCACACAAACACATATATACATCACATAGGAAGGAGGGAGGGAGAGAGGGAACCAGCATGTAATACATGCTTCCTGGGCAGATTCTAGTTTAAACAAACCCCTCCTCCCCCCATCAAGGCTGAGTATGGCATCCCACCAACTGGGAATAGGTTTCAAAAAGCCAGCAGACAGATCCTGGTTCTAGTGCTATGGGTCCCACAAACAGACAAAGCAACACAACTGTCACCCATATGCAGAGGGCCTAGTTTGATCCAATACAGGCTCCCCAGCTGTCAGCCTGGAGTCCATGAGCTCCTGTGAGCTCAGGTCAGTTGTCCCTGTGGGTTTCCCCATTATGACCTTGACCTCCCCCCCTCCTTGCTCATATGATCCCTCCTCCCTCTCTTCAACTGGACTTCAGGGGCTTGGCCCAGTGCTTGGCTGTGGATCTCTGCGTCTGCTTCCATCACTTACTGGATGAAGGATCTAGGATGACAATTACAGGGAGAGTGCACCCTCTCCACTATTTCTCAGAGTCATCCTTGTGGATTTCTGGGAGTTTCTCTGGCACCAGGTTTCTCCCTAACCCCAAAACGACCCCCTCTATCAAGATATCTCTTTCATTGCTCTCCTTCCTCGTCCCTTCCCCAACTTGACTGTCCCAATCCCTCATGTTACCATCCCCTCCTTTCTACCCCCAACCCCCACAGCATTTACCCAGGAGATCTCATCTGTTTCCTCTTGGGCATCCCACTAATATTTTGAATTTCCAGGAAGTTTGCTTCTTACACCTTTTTTTTCTTCTTAACTGCTTGTTTGTTCTTTGAAATCAATGAAATAACTCAAAAACAGGTCTCATTTTTGCTTCCTGGAAATTCAAAATATTGGTGGGATGTCCA